>NC_079196.1:13018635-13276135 GCF_029499605.1 Hyla sarda | reverse complement strand
TGCTGGAAGTTGTAGTTTTGCAACAGCTGGAGGCACACTGGTTGGCCTGGGCATGCTGGAAGTTGTAGTTTTGCAACAGCTGGAGGCACACTGGTTGGCCTGGGCATGCTGGAAGTTGTAGTTTTGTAACAGCTGGAGGCACACTGGTTTGTCCGGGCATGCTGGTCAGGGCACCCTGGTTGGCCTGGGCATGCTGGGAGTAGTAGTTTTGCAACAGCTGGAGGCACCCTGGTTGGGAAACACCTGTATAAGGTTGATATGACAAGAGCGTCATGTGACTGTAGATGAGGAAATTAACCCTGTACTGTCCGGATGCTTCTCGCTTTCTTTCCCGGACTCTTCTCAGGTGAGGAGGAATACTTTGCATTCTGGGTGAACGACATTCCAGGGACTCCACATTCTCCACCGTCCGTCCTCATGACACAGCGCACCGGAATCTGGATCAGTGACGGAGCCTCAACTGTGCCGCACATACCTGAGCGCGCTTCACCTACCGCACATGGTGCAGACACCTCCTGTCATGTCTCCCCTCCCCCCCCCCCCCCCCACTGCGCATCCTGATACACAGCTCCAAACCCCCTGCAGTCAGATGACGAGCCCATTTATCTCCCAATAAACCTGTATGACCCCTAGAGGTGCAACTCATCTACCAACGTTTCAGATATGTCCTCCACAAAGTAACAAAGTCTCAGCTCTGAAGAGTCGACAATTGCAACCGATCAATTTCTTTCATTCTTAAAAAGGGCTCTGAAACATGAAAGAATCCATCTGATTGGTTGCTACCACTTTTCCTCCACACAGGTTTTGTTAAATCTTAAAATCCCTTAAAATCTTTATACACTGCTCAAAAAAATAAAGGGAACACATAACCAACACAATGTAACTCCAAGTCACTGACACTTGTGTGAAATCCCACTGTCCACTCAGGAAGAACACTGATTGACAATCAATCTCACATGGAACAGACAACACGTGGAAATTATAGGCAATTAGCAAGACACCCCAATAAAGGAGTGGTTCTGCAGGTGGTGACCACAGAACACTTCTCAGTTCCTATGCTTCCTGTCTGATGTTTTGGTCACTTTTGAATGCTGGCGGTGCTTTCACTCTAGTGGTAGCATGAGACGGAGTCTACAACCCACACAAGTGGCTCAGGTAGTGCAGCTCATCCAGGATGGCATCAATGCGAGCTGTGGCAAGAAGGTTTGCTGTGTCTGTCAGCGTAGTGTCCAGAGCATGGAGGCGCTACCAGGAGACAGGCCAGTACATCAGGAGACGTGGAGGAGGCCGGAGGAAGGCAACAACCCAGCAGCAGGACCGCTACCTCCGCCTTTGTGCAACGAGGAGCGAGGAGCACTGCCAGAACCCCCTCACCTCATCAGGATCATGCCCAGACGTTGTAGGGAGGTCATACGGGCACGTGGAGGCCACACACACTACTGAGCCTCATTGGGACTTGTATTAAGGACATTACATAAAGTTGGATCAGCCTGTAGTGGGGTTTTCCACTGTGATTTTGAGTGACTCCATATCCAGACCTCCAGGGGTTGATACATTTGATTTCCATTGATAATTTTTGTGTGATTTTCTTGTCAGCGCATTCAACTATGTAAAGACGAAAGTATTTCATACGATTAGTTCATTCATTCAGATCTAGGATGTGTTATCGCAGTGTTCACTTTAGTTTTTTGAGCAGTTTATAAAACCATCCAGTGTGTCAGATCCAAAACGTGACCCCCCCCCCCCCCCGTGACTACTCCCCCCATCATCATCTCATGATCTGCCACCTTTATTGTGACGATGCCTCCTCCGGTACAAGGGACCACAATGAAAGGAAGAAAACCTCCAGGTGCACAGGATGGAAAGACGAGGGCCAGGGGAGGGAAGCCGCCAGGGGCACAGGAGGGAAAAGACAAGGGGCACAGGAGGGAAAAGACAAGGGGCACAGGAGGGAAAAGACAAGGGGCACAGGAGGGAAAAGACAAGGGGCACAGGAGGGAAACCGCAAGGGGCACAGGAGGGAAAAGACAAGGGGCACAGGAGGGAAAAGACAAGGGGCACAGGAGGGAAACCGCAAGGGGCACAGGAGGCAAAAGACAAGGGGCACAGGAGGCAAAAGACAAGGGGCACAGGAGGGAAACCGCAAGGGGCACAGGAGGGAAACCGCAAGGGGCACAGGAGGGAAACCGCAAGGGGCACAGGAGGGAAAAGACAAGGGGCACAGGAGGGAAAAGACAAGGGGCACAGGAGGGAAAAGACAAGGGGCACAGGAGGGAAAAGACAAGGGGCACAGGAGGGAAACCGCAAGGGGCACAGGAGGGAAAAGACAAGGGGCACAGGAGGGAAAAGACAAGGGGCACAGGAGGGAAACCGCAAGGGGCACAGGAGGGAAACCGCAAGGGGCACAGGAGGGAAACCGCAAGGGGCACAGGAGGGAAAAGACAAGGGGCACAGGAGGGAAAAGACAAGGGGCACAGGAGGGAAACCGCAAGGGGCACAGGAGGGAAACCGCAAGGGGCACAGGAGGGAAACCGCAAGGGGCACAGGAGGGAAACCGCAAGGGGCACAGGAGGGAAACCGCAAGGGGCACAGGAGGGAAAAGACAAGGGGCACAGAAGGGAAAAGACAAGGGGCACAGGAGGGAAAAGACAAGGGGCACAGGAGGGAAAAGACAAGGGGCACAGGAGGGAAAAGACAAGGGGCACAGGAGGGAAACCGCAAGGGGCACAGGAGGGAAAAGACAAGGGGCACAGGAGGGAAAAGACAAGGGGCACAGGAGGGAAACCGCCAGGGGCACAGGAGGGAAAAGACAAGGGGCACAGGAGGGAAAAGACAAGGGGCACAGGAGGGAAAAGACAAGGGGCACAGGAGGGAAAAGACAAGGGGCACAGGAGGGAAACCGCAAGGGGCACAGGAGGGAAAAGACAAGGGGCACAGGAGGGAAACCGCCAGGGGCACAGGAGGGAAAAGACAAGGGGCACAGGAGGGAAAAGACAAGGGGCACAGGAGGGAAAAGACAAGGGGCACAGGAGGGAAACCGCAAGGGGCACAGGAGGGAAACCGCAAGGGGCACAGGAGGGAAACCGCAAGGGGCACAGGAGGGAAACCGCAAGGGGCACAGGAGGGAAACCGCAAGGGGCACAGGAGGGAAACCGCAAGGGGCACAGGAGGGAAACCGCAAGGGGCACAGGAGGGAAACCGCAAGGGGCACAGGAGGGAAACCACAAGGGGCACAGGAGGGAAAAGACAAGGGGCACAGAAGGGAAAAGACAAGGGGCACAGGAGGGAAAAGACAAGGGGCACAGGAGGGAAAAGACAAGGGGCACAGGAGGGAAAAGACAAGGGGCACAGGAGGGAAACCGCAAGGGGCACAGGAGGGAAAAGACAAGGGGCACATGAGGGAAACCGCAAGGGGCACAGGAGGGAAACCGCAAGGGGCACAGGAGGGAAACCGCAAGGGGCACAGGAGGGAAAAGACAAGGGGCACAGGAGGGAAAAGACAAGGGGCACAGGAGGGAAAAGACAAGGGGCACAGGAGGGAAACAGCCAGGGGCACAGGAGGGAAACAGCCAGGGGCACAGAAGGGAAAAGACAAGGGGCACAGGAGGAAAACCGCAAGGGGCACAGGAGGGAAAAGACAAGGGGCACAGGAGGGAAAAGACAAGGGGCACAGGAGGGAAAAGACACAGGAGGGAAAAGACAAGGGGCACAGGAGGGAAAAGACAAGGGGCACAGGAGGGAAAAGACAAGGGGCACAGGAGGGAAAAGACAAGGGGCACAGAAGGGAAAAGACAAGGGGCACAGGAGGGAAACAGCCAGGGGCACAGAAGGGAAAAGACAAGGGGCACAGGAGGGAAAAGACAAGGGGCACAGGAGGGAAAAGACAAGGGGCACAGGAGGAACACTGGAGGACAATGCGAGGAGTGCAAGAGGGAAACAAAGAACACTGGAGGAAACCGCCAGGGGCACAGGAGGAAAAGACATGGGGCACAGGAGGGAAACCACCATGTGGCACAGGAGGTAATCTGCCAGAGGCATAGGAGAGAAACACAAGGAACACTAGAGGACAATGCCAGGGGCACAGGAGTGAAACATGAAGAACACTGGAGGGAAATGTGAAGAACACTGGAGGAAACCGCCAGGGGCACAGGAGGGAAGCCACCATACGGGGCACAGGAGGGAAGCCACCATACGGGGCACAGGAGGGAAACCTGCCTGGGGCACAGGAGGGAAACCACCATATGGGGCACTGGAGGGAAACCACCATATGGGGCACTGGAGGGTACTGCCAGGGGCACAGGAGGGAAACCACCAAGGAGTGCACAAGGGAAACCACCAAGGGGCGCAGGAGGGAAACCATCAGGGGCACAAGACTGATAGAAGAGGCCACAGCAATAGGATGGGAAGGGAAACAAGAGGCCACAAGAAGGGTATAGAGGGGCCACAGATAAAGAAGGTTCACAAAAAAAAGGTCACATGAGGGGTACAGGGGCATGTGGACAGACAGACATAGAAAGGAGACATGGGGGGCCACAGAGATAGAGAGGCACAGAGAGTATGTTGGTGGGGTACATGGGGCAACAGTGATAGGAGGGGCACAGGGGTTACGTGAGCGTCCGCAGTTTCCCCCATCGCTCAGAAATTATGAACGTTTATGGCGAACTTGTTATTTCCAGGAAGAGGCGACGCCCAAGGGTCAAACAGCAGAAGATCCGGAATAATCATCAAAACGCGGAGTCACTGGACAGCGCCATAGATGAAGGGTCAGAAGCCACCGCAGTCATGTGACCACAGTACCAGGCAGGACGCATCACTTTCACCTTCCATAGTTTCTGTCGCCATCGCTGTTTTTTTCTGGTGATTCTCTTTTCGCTTTCGCCTTGTTTTTTTTTCCAATTGCTTTTTCTTTCCCGTCACCATTTTATCCTTTTTGCCGCTGTTCCCGGTTCTCCCCACAGTAATTTCCTATTTTCATCTTTTTATCATTTGTTGCCATTTTTGCCGATTCTTCTTCCTCTCACTTTCGCCTTTTTGTAACTTTACGCCATTTCTGCCCGCAGTGATTTTATTTTCACTTTCATATTATATTTTTTCGCTCATCACTTCTTTTTCTTCCTCCCAATAATTTTATTTTCAGGGTATGATTTTCTGTTCTTGTCTTTGGTTTTGTCCCTGGGGATTTTCTTATAGTTTTCGCCTTATTATAATTTTTCCCTTTTTTGAAGGAATGCTGCGTTGCGTCTTCCACATCTGACATCAATCTGAACAGTGACATAAACCGCAGGATTCCAGGTCAGCGGATTTGTTGGTGAAATTCCTCTTAAAGGGCCAGCAGGGCAGATGATGGGACTTGTGGTCGGTGTCCCGCGTGCTGTGGGTGCGCCCGGCCGGGTGTGTCGGGGGCGGGGCCTCACCCTGTCACCTGGAGTTGTTGTCCCGGGCGGGTCACACTGTGCCGGGCATCCCTGGTGACATGACGGGCGACGCTGAGCGATGAGGAGGCAGGAGGGTGATACGGGTCCTGGTGGCCCGCAGGGTAGTTGCCCGGTCCCTGGAGGTCCGCAGAACAATTGCCCGGTCCCTGGAGGTCCGCAGAGCAGTGGCCCGGTCCCTGGAGGTCCGCAGAGCAGTTGCCCGGTCCCTGGAGGTCCGCAGAGCAGTTGCCCGGTCCCTGGAGGTCCGCAGAGCAGTTGCCCGGTCCCTGGAGGTCCGCAGAGCAGTGGCCCGGTCCATGGAGGTCCGCAGAGCAGTGGCCCGGTCCCCAGTGGCCCGGTCCAGGCTGGCTTTCCGCTTCCCGGGGACCCGCTGCTGTTGCTCGGGTTGTTGCGGCCGGTGTGCCGGGTGTTGCTGCTCCTGTTACCCGTCTATGTGTGCGGGCGGCTCGGGCTCAGTCTTTCCTGGGTTCTCTTTGGACTTTTTCTTTGGATTTTCTGGAACCGGAACAAGAAGTCCAAGTTGGCCCGACTACGGGCGGCCTGGGAGCTGCTGGACAACGAGAGCCAAGGGGTGACCCGCGGGCTGAACACCCACCAGCTGCCCGCCTGGGTGAGTGACCGAGGGGGCGGGGCCTCAGAACGATTATCATAATCGTATAATGGGTGAGCGGGTGTCACGTGACTATAATGTTATAATAGATGAGCGGGTGTCACGTGATTATAATGTTATAATAGATGAGCGGGTGTCACGTGATTATTATGTTATAATGGATGAGGGGACGTCAGGTGATTATTATGTTATAATGGATGAGGAGACATCAGGTGATTATTATGTTATAATGGATGAGGGGACATCAGGTGATTCTATTGTTATAATGGATGAGGTGAGGGGACGTCAGGTGATTATTATGTTATAATGGATGAGGAGACATCAGGTGATTATTATGTTATAATGGATGAGGGGACGTCAGGTGATTATTATGTTATAATGGATGAGGGGACATCAGGTGATTATTATGTTATAATGGATGAGGGGACATCAGGTGATTCTATTGTTATAATGGATGAGGAGACATCAGGTGATTATTATGTTATAATGGATGAGGGGACATCAGGTGATTCTATTGTTATAATGGATGAGGGGACATCAGGTGATTCTATTGTTATAATGGATGAGGAGACATCAGGTGATTATTATGTTATAATGGATGAGGGGACATCAGGTGATTCTATTGTTATAATGGATGAGGGGACATCAGGTGATTCTATTGTTATAATGGATGAGGAGACATCAGGTGATTATTATGTTATAATGGATGAGGGGACGTCAGGTGATTATTATGTTATAATGGATGAGGAGACATCAGGTGATTATTATGTTATAATGGATGAGGGGACATCAGGTGATTATTATGTTATAATGGATGAGGAGACATCAGGTGATTATTATGTTATAATGGATGAGGGGACATCAGGTGATTATTATGTTATAATGGATGAGGAGACATCAGGTGATTATTATGTTATAATGGATGAGGGGACATCAGGTGATTATTATGTTATAATGGATGAGGAGACATCAGGTGATTCTATTGTTATAATGGATGAGGAGACATCAGGTGATTATTATGTTATAATGGATGAGGGGACGTCAGGTGATTATTATGTTATAATGGATGAGGGGACGTCAGGTGATTATTATGTTATAATGGATGAGGAGACATCAGGTGATTCTATTGTTATAATGGATGAGGGGACATCAGGTGATTATTATGTTATAATGGATGAGGAGACATCAGGTGATTATTATGTTATAATGGATGAGGGGACATCAGGTGATTATTATGTTATAATGGATGAGGGGACATCAGGTGATTCTATTGTTATAATGGATGAGGAGACATCAGGTGATTATTATGTTATAATGGATGAGGGGACGTCAGGTGATTATTATGTTATAATGGATGAGGAGACATCAGGTGATTCTATTGTTATAATGGATGAGGGGACATCAGGTGATTATTATGTTATAATGGATGAGGAGACATCAGGTGATTATTATGTTATAATGGATGAGGGGACATCAGGTGATTATTATGTTATAATGGATGAGGAGACATCAGGTGATTCTATTGTTATAATGGATGAGGAGACATCAGGTGATTATTATGTTATAATGGATGAGGAGACATCAGGTGATTATTATGTTATAATGGATGAGGGGACATCAGGTGATTATTATGTTATAATGGATGAGGGGACGTCAGGTGATTATTATGTTATAATGGATGAGGGGACGTCAGGTGATTATTATGTTATAATGGATGAGGGGACGTCAGGTGATTATTATGTTATAATGGATGAGGAGACGTCAGGTGATTATTATGTTATAATGGATGAGGGGACGTCAGGTGATTATTATGTTATAATGGATGAGGAGACATCAGGTGATTCTATTGTTATAATGGATGAGGGGACATCAGGTGATTATTATGTTATAATGGATGAGGGGACGTCAGGTGATTATTATGTTATAATGGATGAGGGGACGTCAGGTGATTCTATTGTTATAATGGATGAGGGGACGTCAGGTGATTATTATGTTATAATGGATGAGGGGACATCAGGTGATTATTATGTTATAATGGATGAGGAGACATCAGGTGATTCTATTGTTATAATGGATGAGGAGACATGAGGTGATTATTATGTTATAATGGATGAGGAGACATCAGGTGATTATTATGTTATAATGGATGAGGGGACATCAGGTGATTATTATGTTATAATGGATGAGGGGACGTCAGGTGATTATTATGTTATAATGGATGAGGGGACATCAGGTGATTATTATGTTATAATGGATGAGGAGACATCAGGTGATTATTATGTTATAATGGATGAGGAGACATCAGGTGATTATTATGTTATAATGGATGAGGAGACATCAGGTGATTATTATGTTATAATGGATGAGGGGACATCAGGTGATTATTATGTTATAATGGATGAGGAGACATCAGGTGATTATTATGTTATAATGGATGAGGAGACATCAGGTGATTCTATTGTTATAATGGATGAGGGGACGTCAGGTGATTATTATGTTATAATGGATGAGGAGACATCAGGTGATTATAATGTTATAATGGATGAGGGGACGTCAGGTGATTCTATTGTTATAATGGATGAGGGGACATCAGGTGATTATTATGTTATAATGGATGAGGAGACATCAGGTGATAATTATGTTATAATGGATGAGGGGACATCAGGTGATAATTATGTTATAATGGATGAGGAGACATCAGGTGATAATTATGTTATAATGGATGAGGGGACATCAGGTGATAATTATGTTATAATGGATGAGGGGACGTCAGGTGATTATTATGTTATAATGGATGAGGGGACGTCAGGTGATTATTATGTTATAATGGATGAGGAGACATCAGGTGATTATTATGTTATAATGGATGAGGGGACGTCAGGTGATTATTATGTTATAATGGATGAGGGGACATCAGGTGATTATTATGTTATAATGGATGAGGAGACGTCAGGTGATTATTATGTTATAATGGATGAGGAGACATCAGGTGATTATTATGTTATAATGGATGAGGAGACATCAGGTGATTATTATGTTATAATGGATGAGGAGACATCAGGTGATTATTATGTTATAATGGATGAGGAGACGTCAGGTGATTATTATGTTATAATGGATGAGGAGACATCAGGTGATTATTATGTTATAATGGATGAGGAGACATCAGGTGATTATTATGTTATAATGGATGAGGGGACGTCAGGTGATTATTATGTTATAATGGATGAGGAGACGTCAGGTGATTCTATTGTTATAATGGATGAGGGGACATCAGGTGATTATTATGTTATAATGGATGAGGGGACATCAGGTGATTATTATGTTATAATGGATGAGGAGACGTCAGGTGATTCTATTGTTATAATGGATGAGGGGACATCAGGTGATTATTATGTTATAATGGATGAGGGGACATCAGGTGATTCTATTGTTATAATGGATGAGGGGACATCAGGTGATTCTATTGTTATAATGGATGAGGGGACATCAGGTGATTCTATTGTTATAATGGATGAGGAGACATCAGGTGATTATTATGTTATAATGGATGAGGGGACGTCAGGTGATTATTATGTTATAATGGATGAGGGGACGTCAGGTGATTATTATGTTATAATGGATGAGGAGACATCAGGTGATTATTATGTTATAATGGATGAGGGGACATCAGGTGATTATTATGTTATAATGGATGAGGGGACGTCAGGTGATTATTATGTTATAATGGATGAGGAGACATCAGGTGATTATTATGTTATAATGGATGAGGGGACGTCAGGTGATTATTATGTTATAATGGATGAGGGGACGTCAGGTGATTATTATGTTATAATGGATGAGGGGACGTCAGGTGATTATTATGTTATAATGGATGAGGGGACATCAGGTGATTATTATGTTATAATGGATGAGGAGACATCAGGTGATTCTATTGTTATAATGGATGAGGGGACGTCAGGTGATTATTATGTTATAATGGATGAGGGGACATCAGGTGATTATTATGTTATAATGGATGAGGAGACATCAGGTGATTATTATGTTATAATGGATGAGGGGACGTCAGGTGATTATTATGTTATAATGGATGAGGAGACATCAGGTGATTATTATGTTATAATGGATGAGGAGACATCAGGTGATTATTATGTTATAATGGATGAGGGGACATCAGGTGATTATTATGTTATAATGGATGAGGGGACGTCAGGTGATTATTATGTTATAATGGATGAGGGGACGTCAGGTGATTATTATGTTATAATGGATGAGGAGACGTCAGGTGATTCTATTGTTATAATGGATGAGGGGACATCAGGTGATTCTATTGTTATAATGGATGAGGGGACGTCAGGTGATTATTATGTTATAATGGATGAGGGGACATCAGGTGATTATTATGTTATAATGGATGAGGAGACGTCAGGTGATTCTATTGTTATAATGGATGAGGAGACATCAGGTGATTCTATTGTTATAATGGATGAGGGGACATCAGGTGATTATTATGTTATAATGGATGAGGGGACGTCAGGTGATTCTATTGTTATAATGGATGAGGGGACATCAGGTGATTCTATTGTTATAATGGATGAGGGGACATCAGGTGATTATTATGTTATAATGGATGAGGGGACGTCAGGTGATTATTATGTTATAATGGATGAGGGGACGTCAGGTGATTATTATGTTATAATGGATGAGGGGACATCAGGTGATTATTATGTTATAATGGATGAGGAGACGTCAGGTGATTCTATTGTTATAATGGATGAGGGGACGTCAGGTGATTATATTGTTATAATGGATGAGGGGACATCAGGTGATTCTATTGTTATAATGGATGAGGGGACATCAGGTGATTATTATGTTATAATGGATGAGGAGACATCAGGTGATTATTATGTTATAATGGATGAGGGGACATCAGGTGATTATTATGTTATAATGGATGAGGGGACGTCAGGTGATTCTATTGTTATAATGGATGAGGGGACGTCAGGTGATTATTATGTTATAATGGATGAGGGGACGTCAGGTGATTATTATGTTATAATGGATGAGGGGACATCAGGTGATTATTATGTTATAATGGATGAGGGGACATCAGGTGATTATTATGTTATAATGGATGAGGGGACATCAGGTGATTATTATGTTATAATGGATGAGGGGACGTCAGGTGATTATTATGTTATAATGGATGAGGAGACATCAGGTGATTATTATGTTATAATGGATGAGGAGACATCAGGTGATTATTATGTTATAATGGATGAGGAGACATCAGGTGATTATTATGTTATAATGGATGAGGGGACATCAGGTGATTATTATGTTATAATGGATGAGGAGACATCAGGTGATTATAATGTTATAATGGATGAGGGGACATCAGGTGATTATTATGTTATAATGGATGAGGGGACGTCAGGTGATTATTATGTTATAATGGATGAGGGGACGTCAGGTGATTATCATAATATTATAATGTACAGCTTCTCTCAGCTGGAGATCAGGGCAGGGTATAAGGCCGTGTTCACACATTCAGTTCTCCACGTCTGTATTTTGGGCCCTTCCCAGTCCACATCATGTACATTATTAGACGATCCCATCACTAAGTCTGGAGCTCATCGCGGTGGCAGGAGTGTGACCGCCATCCTCAGGTCACTGTGACAGAGCGACATGACATTGGCGAGACGATGACATCACAGGATCACCCACACTGAGCACCTGTATATTCAGGTTAGTGGGGCTGATCCATCTGTCGGGTTCCCTTTAATAAAAACAAGGCAAAAATTCAAAGGTAGTGGGTAAGAAAATTGAGTATATCCTGACTGCTTCCATAGGAATTAAGAGGGTAAGTAGCAGCCAGGTGTTGTCAATCAAATGCACGTGATTCATTAGGAAGTGTGCGCGCCTCTGAAGTCCATCATTTTACAGTGAGAGAGATTCTTCACTGACACTGAGGACCAGTCACCATCTTTCCAGGAGCGGACATCCCAGCATATTCACCCTGAGGTCAGACCAACATTCGCACCACTTTTTTATTTTTTTAACTTTCATGCCAAATTTTTTCATTTTTGTGCTAAAATTTTCTTGTGATTTAAAATACAAATCAGACATTTCTGGATGGTGATGGATTCATCACAACATTCCACAATGGAGAAGCATGGAGCGGCCAGGTGATAGGAGGAAACAGAGCGAGCGGATCATACGGCAGGAATGTCACAACAATTTATAACAAATTAATTATATACTATGATGAATTACTGGGGTGTCAGCTGATGGGATCTGCCAACTAACATCTAACAATGAAATCTGTCAACTGCGATCTTCCAACTATCATCTACAATCTATCATCTACCAACAAAGTCTATCAACTAGGATCTCCCAATTACTATCTACCAAACTAACATCTAACAATGACATTTATCAACTATGATCTCCCAGCTACAATCTATTATCTACCAACAAAATCGTATCAACTAAGATCTACCAACTACCATCTTCCATTTCCCAACTACCCTCTACCAGCTACAATCTATCATCTACCAACTAACATCTAACAATGACATCTATCAACTACGATCTACCAACTACTATCTACCAACTACCATCTTCCATTTCCCAACTACCATCTACCAGCTACAATCTATCATCTACCAACTAACATCTAACAATGACATCTATCAACTACAATCTACCAACTACTATCTACCAACTACCATCTTCCATTTCCCAACTACCCTCTACCAGCTACAATCTATCATCTACCAACTAACATCTAACAATGACATCTATCAACTACGATCTACCAACTACTATCTACCAACTACCATCTTCCATTTCCCAACTACCATCTACCAGCTACAATCTATCATCTACCAACTAACATCTAACAATGACATCTATCAACTACAATCTACCAACTACTATCTACCAACTACCATCTTCCATTTCCCAACTACCATCTACCAGCTAGAATCTACCAACTGCCATCTGACAACTACTATCTACCAACTACTACCAATTACCATCTTCAAACTACCATCTACCAGCTAATTATATTATCTCCCAACTATTATCTACCAAAGACCATCTATCAACTACATTTATCAACTACCATCTACCAACCACTGTCAACTACCAACTACATGTATCAACTACAATCTATTACCTACCAACTACTGTCAACTATCATCTCCCTACTAAATCTACCAACTACATCTATCATCTACCAACTACATCCAGGGGTGTAGCTGTCGAGGTAGCAAATGTAGCAGTCACACCGGGGCCCTGGTGCCTAAGGGGGCCCCAAAGCACATCTGCCCCATAAGAGACCAGTATTATAATTGGCATATGGCGCCCTCTTGCAGATTTTGCATCGGAGCCCAGAAGCTACAAGCTACGCCTCTGACTACATCTATCATCTACCAACTACATCTATCATCTACCAACTACATCTATCATCTACCATCTACATCTACCAACCACCAACTACATCTACCAACTACATCTACCAACTACATCTATCATCTACCAACTACATCTATCATCCACCAACTACATCTATCATCTACCAACTACATCTATCATCTACATCTACCAACCACCAACTACATCTACCAACCACATCTATCATCTACCAACTACATCTCTCATCTACCAACTACGTCTATCATCTACCAACTACATCTATCATCTACCAACTACAGCTATCATCTACCAACTACATCTATCATCTACCAACTACGTCTATCATCTACCAACTACATCTAACATCTACCAACTACATCTCTCATCTACCAACTACGTCTATCATCCACCAACTACATCTAACATCTACCAACTACATCTCTCATCTACCAACTACGTCTATCATCTACCAACTACATCTATCATCTACCAACTACATCTATCATCTACCAACTACGTCTATCATCTACCAACTACGTCTATCATCTACCAACTACATCTCTCATCCACCAACTACATCTATCATCTACCAACTACATCTATCATCCACCAACTACATCTCTCATCCACCAACTACATCTCTCATCCACCAACTACATCTCTCATCTACCAACTACGTCTATCATCTACCAACTACGTCTATCATCTACCAACTACATCTATCATCCACCAACTACATCTCTCATCTACCAACTACATCTCTCATCTACCAACTACGTGTATCATCTACCATCTATGTCTATCATCTACCAACTACATCTATCATCCACCAACTACATCTCTCATCCACCAACTACATCTCTCATCTACCAACTACATCTCTCATCTACCAACTACGTCTATCATCTACCAACTACGTCTATCATCTACCAACTACATCTATCATCCACCAACTACATCTCTCATCTACCAACTACATCTCTCATCTACCAACTACATCTCTCATCTACCAACTACGTGTATCATCTACCAACTACGTCTATCATCTACCAACTACGTCTATCATCTACCAACTACGTCTATCATCTACCAACTACGTCTATCATCTACCAACTACATCTATCATCTACCAACTACATCTATCATCTACCAACTACATCTCTCATCTACATCTACCAACCACCAACTACATCTATCATCTACCAACTACATCTATCATCTACCAACTACATCTCTCATCCACCAACTACATCTATCATCTACCAACTACATCTCTCATCCACCAACTACATCTCTCATCCACCAACTACATCTCTCATCCACCAACTACATCTCTCATCTACCAACTACGTCTATCATCTACCAACTACGTCTATCATCTACCAACTACATCTATCATCCACCAACTACATCTCTCATCTACCAACTACATCTCTCATCTACCAACTACGTGTATCATCTACCAACTATGTCTATCATCTACCAACTACATCTATCATCCACCAACTACATCTCTCATCCACCAACTACATCTCTCATCTACCAACTACATCTCTCATCTACCAACTACGTCTATCATCTACCAACTACATCTATCATCCACCAACTACATCTCTCATCTACCAACTACATCTCTCATCTACCAACTACATCTCTCATATACCAACTACGTCTCTCATCTACCAACTACGTCTCTCATCTACCAACTACGTCTATCATCTACCAACTACGTCTATCATCTACCAACTACGTCTATCATCTACCAACTACGTCTATCATCTACCAACTACATCTATCATCTACCAACTACATCTATCATCTACCAACTACATCTCTCATCTACATCTACCAACCACCAACTACATCTATCATCAACCAACTACATCTATCATCTACCAACTACATCTATCATCTACCAACTACATCTATCATCTACCAACTACATCTATCATCTACCAACTACATCTATCATCTACCAACTACATCTCTCATCCACCAACTACATCTATCATCTACCAACTACATCTATCATCTACCAACTACATGTCTCATCTACCAACTACATCTCTCATCTACCAACTACATCTCTCATCTACCAACTACGTCTATCATCTACCAACTACATCTAGGTTAGGAGGGGACATACCTCTTGCCCCCATATAATAGTATTATTGTTGACCGTGTTGGCACCATCACCCACCATGGTTGGACAGTGACGGTCTTGGTGCATATTCTATCTGTGGATCCGTCCATGCGTCACACAAACCATAAAGATGATTTCGGATGATGGGGTTGGAATTGTCCTATATTAAACCAGTGTCCCCCTCATTTGTCAGAAATGTGTCATGTGGTCCCAGGGATTGTCCTCTGCCTGTAATAACCGGTCCATTGATGTAGCTGTATGGTGATTTTCAGCCCCTCCCCCTCACGCAAATCATCCCAACGATGATCCCCTAATGGCCGCAATTATCTGGCCGTGCTGCGCCCACAGATCTCTGCTGTGTAATCTGCCGTCATCACAGCTAAAAATGAAAGGAGGCAATTACCACCGCCATTATAGCTTCCCACCCAGGTCATTTCCCAGGTGGCTTCCACTACTCTACACCCCAATTGGGTGGCCTCTCATTTTCAGTGCACAACAGGGGAAAACTACGAAAAGGGGGTTTGTTTCATTGTATCAGTCCAGGTGAATGACGTAAATAGAAGAAAGGAGGCCCCAATTAGGGTGCTAGATTTTTACCCCAGAAAGGTCTGGGGTATATTTTTCCTTTCTTTCCATGGCCCATTGGTTTTATATCCCCTCCATTAATTTGCTGACAATACAGTTTCTTAGAGAGAGAGAAGTTCTCCACAGCTTTTTACTAAGAGAAAAAAGTAATAGGACCAACCAGCATAGGGCCCCTTCTCTCCAGGTACCCAATAGCTGCCACAGGGTCTTCCCTTGGTATCTGTCTACACTGGATGCAAGTAATGTGGCCCCTCCGCCCCCTGCAGTGTTGGACCAGCAGTAGATCCCCATCTCTAATATGGGACGGCGGCTGGTATTGTGGACCCTCTGTCTGTATTGTGGGCCCTCTGTTTATAGTGTGGACCCTGCGTCTGTATTGTCTGGCCTCTGAATGTAGTGTGTCCTGTCTGTCTGGTAAGCTCTTCATCTGTAGTGTAGGACCTCCATCTGTAGTGTAGGACCTCCATCTGCAGTATAGGACCTCCATGTGTAGTATAGGACCTCCATCTGTAGTGTAGGACCTCCATCTGTAGTGTAGGACCTCCATCTGTAGTGTAGGACCTCCATCTGCAGTATAGGACCTCCATCTGTAGTGTAGGACCTCCATCTGCAGTATAGGACCTCCATCTGTAGTGTAGGACCTCCATCTGTAGTGTAGGATCTCTGTCTGTAGTATAGGACCTCTGTCTGTAGTGTAGGACCTCTATCTGTAGTGTAGGACCTCCATCTTTAGTGTAGGAGCTCCATCTGTAGTGTAGGACCTCCATCTGTAGTGTAGGACCTCCATCTTTAGTGTAGGACCTCCATCAGTAGTGTAGGACCTCCATCAGCAGTGTAGGACCTTCATCTGTAGTGTAGGACCTCTGTCTGTAGTGTAGGACCTCCATCTTTAGTGTAGGACCTCCATTAGTAGTGTGGGACCTCCATCTGTAGTGTAGGACCTCTGTCTGTAGTGTAGGACCTCCATCTTTAGTATAGGACCTCCGTCTGTAGTATAGGACCTCCATCTATAGTATAAGACCTCCGTCTGTAGTATAGGACCCCCATCTATAGTGTAGGACCTCCATCTGTAGTGTGGGACCTCTATCTGTAGTGTAGGACCTCCGTCTGTAGTATAGGACCCCCATCTATAGTGTAGGACCTCCATCTGTAGTGTAGGACCTCCATCAGTAGTGTAGGACCTCCATCAGCAGTGTAGGACCTTCATCTGTAGTGTAGGACCTCTGTCTGTAGTGTAGGACCTCCATCTTTAGTGTAGGACCTCTATTAGTAGTGTGGGACCTCCATCTGTAGTGTAGGACCTCTGTCTGTAGTGTAGGACCTCCATCTTTAGTATAGGACCTCCGTCTGTAGTATAGGACCCCCATCTATAGTGTAGGACCTCCATCTTTAATATAAGACCTCCGTCTGTAGTATAGGACCCCCATCTATAGTGTAGGACCTCCATCTTTAGTATAGGACCTCCGTCTGTAGTATAGGACCCCCATCTATAGTGTAGGACCTCCATCTTTAGTATAAGACCTCCATCTTTAGTATAGGACCCCCATCTATAGTGTAGGACCTCCATCTGTAGTGTGGGACCTCTATCTGTAGCGTAGGACCTCCATCTTTAGTATAGGACCTCCATCTTTAGTGTAGGACCTCCATCTGTAGTATAGGACCCCCATCTGTAGAGTAGGACCTCCATCTGTAGTATAGGACCCCCATCTATAGTGTAGGACCTCCATCTTTAGTATAAGACCTCCATCTTTAGTATAGGACCCCCATCTATAGTATAGGACCCCCATCTATAGTGTAGGACCTCCATCTTTAGTATAAGACCTCCGTCTGTAGTATAGGACCTCCATCTGTAGTGTGGGACCTCTATCTGTAGTGTAGGACCTCCATCTTTAGTATAGGACCTCCATCTTTAGTGTAGGACCTCCATCTGTAGTATAGGACCCCCATCTATAGTGTAGGACCTCCATCTTTAGTGTAGGACCTCCATCTGTAGTATAGGACCCCCATCTATAGTGTAGGACCTCCATCTTTAGTGTAGGACCTCCATCTGTAGTATAGGACCCCCATCTATAGTGTAGGACCTCCATCTTTAGTGAAGGACCTCCATCTGTAGTATAGGACCCCCATCTGTAGAGTAGGACCTCCATCTTTAGTGTGGGACCTCGATATGCACCTTTCCCCTCATGTAGTTTCGGATCCTTCACCACATTCACTGTTCCAGTGTCTTCTCCTAATGGGTTCTAGATCTGTTTCTGGCAAAGCTGGGTGACAACCAATATGGCCGCCATTCTATCTACCAGAGAGGTGGGGACCCAACCCCCTAGTAATCCAGCTATGTCTCTATAACCGGGAGGATTTGCTCTTCTGATCCGTGGGACAGCTGGGTGGCGTGTCCCGTGGGATCTTTTCCTGTCCACAGCTGATGATCCGGGACTGTGTGTGTTTCGGGTGTTGACGCTGCGGATCTAATCCGCCATGATTTGTTGCTGTCACTGTTTTCATATTTGTTTGTTGAATATGAAGGTGGATCCGTCCCCATTACCACCGCTGATCAAATAAATGTCGTCCTTGACCGGCTCAGCCGCGTTAGCGTAGTATCAAAGTGATGGCTGATGGGTTTGTCACGATGTGGCGGTGCAGGCAATGCTCTGGGAGCTAAACACAGCAGCGGCTAATGTGTGCAGCAAACCCTCAGGGTAGTGTTTCCCAACCAGGGGCCTCCAGCTGTTGCAAAACTACAATTCCCAGCATGCCCGGACAGCCAAAGGCTGTCCGGGCATGCTGGGAGTTGTAGTTTTGCAACAGCTGGAGGCACCCTGGTGGGGGAAACACTGCCTCAGTGTGTGTTGCGTTTCCATTCACTGACATCAAGCAGAGATCTTGAAAACATTAGGGGGAGATTCATCAATCCTTGTGAAGAGGACCGCTGGAGCTGTCGCCCATAGCAACCAATCACATTCCTGCTTTCATTTCTCAGAGGCCTTTCTTTAAAAATGGAAGCCTGACTCTGGTTGCTATGGGAGACAGCATGTTATGGAGCCGTCTGCGTACACGGTCGGCCTCGCCGCTGTCTCTGAGACGTTCTGTATCTTTCTCATGTCTGGGCTCGCAGACTTACCGAACCTGCAGGACGGGTCCTTGTCATTCCTGCCCGGCCCCCTACGCGCCTCACATTATACAAGATGCCATGGAGATGGTGGGCAGGTCACATGGTGCAGCGTTCTGTACTGTAACTATAAAGCAAAAGTGTCTCAGTACATTGGGTTGTTATAGCATATTGTACACCTGGTTGTAAGACAAAAGGCGACAGATAAATAATATATTACCTGGGCACCTGTGGTATATACAGTGCATGTGACCTGTGGTATATACAGTGCATGTGACCTGTGGTATATACAGTGCATGTGACCTGTGGTATATACAGTGCATGTGACCTGTGGTGTATACAGTGCATGTGACCTGTGGTATATACAGTGCATGTGACCTGTGGTGTATACAGTGCATGTGACCTGAGGTATATACAGTGCATGTGACCTGTGGTATATACAGTGCATGTGACCGGTGGTATATACAGTGCATGTGACCTGTGGTATATACAGTGCATGTGACCTGTGGTATATACAGTGCATGTGACCTGTGGTATATACAGTGCATGTGACCTGTGGTATATACAGTGCATGTGACCGGTGGTATATACAGTGCATGTGACCTGTGGTATATACAGTGCATGTGACCTGTGGTGTATACAGTGCATGTGACCTGTGGTATATACAGTGCATGTGACCGGTGGTGTATACAGTGCATGTGACCTGAGGTATATACAGTGCATGTGACCTGTGGTATATACAGTGCATGTGACCGGTGGTATATACAGTGCATGTGACCTGTGGTATATACAGTGCATGTGACCTGTGGTATATACAGTGCATGTGACCTGTGGTATATACAGTGCATGTGACCTGTGGTATATACAGTGCATGTGACCTGTGGTATATACAGTGCATGTGACCTGTGGTATATACAGTGCATGTGACCTGTGGTATATACAGTGCATGTGACCGGTGGTATATACAGTGCATGTGACCTGTGGTATATACAGTGCATGTGACCTGTGGTGTATACAGTGCATGTGACCTGTGGTATATACGGTGCATGTTACCGGTGGTATATACAGTGCATGTGACCTGCTGTATATACAGTGCATGTGACCTGTGGTATATACGGTGCATGTGACCTGTGGTATATACAGTGCATGTGACCTGTGGTATATACAGTGCATGTGACCGGTGGTATATACAGTGCATGTGACCGGTGGTATATACAGTGCATGTGACCGGTGGTATATACAGTGCATGTCACCGGTGGTATATACAGTGCATGTCACCGGTGGTATATACAGTGCATGTGACCTGTGGTATATACAGTGCATGTTACCTGTGGTATATACAGTGCATGTTACCTGTGGTATATACAGTGCATGTTACCTGTGGTATATACAGTGCATGTGGCCTGTGGTATATACAGTGCATGTTTCCTGTAATATATAAAGTGGATATGACCGATGGTATATAAAGGGCATGTGGCCAATGGTTTCTGATATATTCCCTGGTGACCAGTGGGCTGTATATAGTTCCTGATATATTCCCTGGTGACCAGTGGGCTGTATATTGTTCCTGATATATTCCCTGGTGATCAGTGGGCTGTATATAGTTCCTGATATATTCCCTGGTGGACAGTGGGCTGTATATAGTTCCTGATATATCACTGGTGACCAGTGGGCTGTATATATTTCCTGATATATTCCCTGGTGACCAGTGGGCTGTATATATTTCCTGATATATTCCCTGGTGGACAGTGGACTGTATATAGTTCTTGATATATTCCCTGGTGACCAGTGGGCTGTATATAGTTCCTGATATATCTCCTGTTGGACAGTGGGCTGTATATAGTTCCTGATATATTCCCTGGTGACCAGTGGGCTGTATATAGTTCCTGATATATTCCCTGGTGATCAGTGGGCTGTATATAGTTCCTGATATATTCCCTGGTGGACAGTGGGCTGTATATGTTCCTGATATATTCCTTGGTGATCAGTGGGCTGTATATAGTTCCTGATATATCCACTGGTGACCAGTGGGCTGTATATAGTTCCTGATATATCACCTGGTGACCAGTGGGCTGTATATTGTTCCTGATATATTCCCTGGTGACCAGTGGGCTGTATATAGTTTCTGATATATTCCCTGGTGATCAGTGGACTGTATATAGTTCTTGATATATTCCCTGGTGATCAGTGGGCTGTATATAGTTCCTAATATATTCCCTGGTGGACAGTGGGCTGTATAAAGTTCCTGATATATCCCCTGGTAATCAGTGGGCTGTATATAGTTCCTGATATATTCCCTGGTGATCAGTGGGCTGTATATAGTTCCTGATATATTCCCTGGTGACCAGTGGGCTGTATATAGTTCCTGATATATTCCCTGGTGGACAGTGGGCTGTATATATTTCCTGATATATTCCCTGTTGGACAGTGGGCTGTATATAGTTCCTGATATATTCCCTGGTGACCAGTTGGCTGTATATAGTTCCTGATATATTCCCTGGTGACCAGTGGGCTGTATATTGTTCCTGATATATTCCCTGGTGACCAGTGGGCTGTATATAGTTCCTGATATATTCAGTGGGCTGTATATAGTTCCGATATATTCCCTGGTGATCAGTGGGCTGTGTATAGTTCCGATATATTCCCTGGTGATCAGTCGGCTATGTATAGTTCCGATATATTCCCTGGTGACCAGTGGACTGTATATAGTTCCTGATATATTCCCTGGTGGACAGTGGGCTATGTCAGGATTCGGCAGGCTGGAGGTGGATCCTCTGTGTCAGAGAGGGATTGGCGTGGACCGTGTCGGTGGACCGGTTCTAAGTTGCTACTGGTTTTCACCAGAGCCCGCCGCAAAGCGGGATGGTCTTGCAGCGGCGGTAGCAACCAGGTCGTGTCCACCGGTAACGGCTCAACCTCTCTGACTGCTGAGATAGGCGCGGTACAAGGGAGTAGACAAGAGCAAGGTCGGACGTAGCAGAAGGTCAGGGCAGGCAGCAAGGATCGTAGTCAGGGACAACGGCAAGAGGTCTGGAACACAGGCTAGGAACACACTAGGAAACGCTTTCACTGGCACTAAGGCAACAAGATCCGGCAAGGAAGTGCAGGGGAAGTGAGGTAATATAGGGAAATGCACAGGTGAAGATACTGATTAAAACCCATGCGCCAATCAGTGGCGCACCGATCCTTTAAATCGCAAAGACCCAGCGCTCGCGCGCCCTAGGGAGCGGGGCCGCGCGCGCCGGGACAGCACAGACGGGGAACGAGTCTGGTAAGCGGGTCGGGATGCGCATCGCGAGCGGACGCGTCCTGCATCGCGAATCGCATCCCGGCTGGGGACATTATTGCAGCGCACCCGGTCAGCAGGTCTGACCGGGGCGCTGCGAACAGGAGAACACTGTGAGCGCTCCGGGGAGGAGCGGGGACCCGGAGCGCTCGGCGTAACAGTACCCCCCCCCCTTGGGTCTCCCCCTCTTTTTAGAACCTGAGAATTTGTGGATAAGTTCCTTGTCAAGGATGTTGTCCTCGGGTTCCCATGACCTCTCCTCTGGGCCGCAATTCTCCCAATCTACAAGAATTTTTTTTTTTACCTCTGACCGCCTTGGATGCCAGAATTTCTTTAACCGAGAAGTTGTCAGAGGACCCGGAAACAGGAGTAGGAGCAACAACCTTAGGAGAGAAGCGGTTAAGGATGAGTGGTTTAAGGAGAGAGACATGAAAAGCATTGGGAATACGGAGAGAAGGAGGAAGATGGAGTTTGTAGGAGACAGGGTTGATTTGGCTCTTGATTTTAAAAGGACCAAGATAACGTGGTTACAGTTTATAACTGGGGACACGAAAGCGGACATACTTGGCGGAGAGCCATACTTTGTCTCCAGGAGAAAAGACAGGAGGAGTTCTTCTTTTTTTGTCTGCGTGTTTCTTCATCCGGGATGAGGCCTGTAGGAGAGATTTTTGAGTCTCTTTCCAGATGGTGGAGAAGTCCCGAGTCACCTCATCAACAGCGGGCAAACCAGAAGGCATGGGAGTGGGGAGGGGGGGGAAGAGGGTGACGGCCGTACACCACAAAAAATGGGGATTTAGCGGAAGACTCAGAGACTTTGAAATTGTACGAGAATTCGGCCCATGGTAGGAGATCGGCCCAGTCATCCTGGCGGGAGGAAACAAAATGTTGCAAATAGTCACCAAGAACCTGATTAACTCTTTCCACTTGCCCATTGGATTGGGGATGATAAGAAGACAAGAAGTTTAATTTGATTTTAAGCTGATTACAGAGGGCCCTCCAGAATTTCGACACAAATTGAACGCCTCTATCCGAGACGATATGCGTAGGAAGCCTGTGAAGGCGAAAAATGTGCACAAAAAATTGTTTCGCCAACTGAGGCGCAGAAGGAAGACCTGGAAGAGGGATAAAATGTGCCATCTTGGAGAACCGATCAACGACCACCCAAATAACTGTGTTGCCATGGGATAAAGGCAGGTCTGTTATAAAGTCCATAGCAATCTGAGACCATGGTCGCTCAGGAACAGGCAGAGGATGGAGGAGACCGGCAGGCTTCTGGCGAGGGGTCTTGTCCCGGGCACAGACTGTACAAGCCCGAACAAAATCAGCAACATCAGCTTCCAGGGTAGGCCACCAATAAAAACGAGAGATGAGCTGGACGGATTTTTTGATGCCAGCATGGCCTGCGAGGTGTGAGGAGTGTCCCCACCTGAGAATCCTGAGGCGCTGGCGTGGAGGGATGAAGGTCTTTCCTGGAGGAGTTTGTCTGATGGAAGCTGGAGAAGCGGAGATCAGACAGTCCGGAGGAATAATGTGTTGCGGGGAAGCTTCCATTTCAGAGGCATCCGATGAACGAGAGAGAGCATCAGCCCTAATGTTCTTGTCAGCAGGGCGAAAATGAATCTCAAAGTTAAAACGGGCAAAGAACAACGACCACCTAGCCTGGCGAGGGTTCAGCCATTGGGCAGACTGGAGATAGGAGAGATTCTTGTGATCAGTGTATATAATAATTGGGTATTTGGACCCCTCCAGCAGGTGCCTCCATTCCTCGAGAGCCAGTTTTATGGCCAGTAGTTCTCGATCACCAATGGAGTAGTTTTTCTCCGCCGGTGAGAAGGTCCTAGAAAAGAAACCACAAGTAATAGCATGTCCGGAAGAATTTTTCTGTAGGAGTACCGCTCCAGCTCCCACCGAGGAGGCATCTATCTCCAGTGAGAAGGGTTTAGATGGATCAGGTCTGGAGAGTACGGGAGCAGAAGAAAAGGCAGTTTTGAGATGGTTCAACGCCTCTTCCGCTTGAGGAGGCCAGGACTTAGGATTGGCGTTTTTCTTGGTTAGGGGCACAATTGGGGCCACAATAGTGGAAAAATGTGGAATAAATTGTCGGTAATAATTGGCAAACCCCAAGAAACGTTGGATAGCTCGGAGTCTGGAGGGGCGTGGCCAATCCAATACGGCTGATAGTTTGTCCGGGTCCATTTGGAGTCCCTGGCCAGAGACTAAGTATCCTAGGAAGGGAAGAGATTGACATTCAAAGAGACATTTTTCCATTTTGGCATATAACTGATTGTCCCGAAGTCTCTGAAGAACCATGCGGACATGCCGGCGGTGTTCTTCTAGGTTAGACGAAAAAATCAAAATATCGTCCAAGTAGACCACAACACAGGTATATAAAAGATCACAAAAAATTTCATTTACAAAGTCTTGGAAGACGGCAGGGGCGTTGCAAAGCCCAAAAGGCATAACCAGATATTCAAAGTGTCCATCTCTGGTGTTAAACGCGGTCTTCCACTCGTCCCCCTCCCTGATGCGGATGAGATTATAAGCACCTCTTAAGTCCAATTTGGTAAAGATGTTGGCGCCACGTACGAGGTCAAAGAGTTCCGAGATAAGAGGTAGGGGATAGCGGTTTTTTATAGTGATTTTATTAAGACCGCGGTAATCAATGCAAGGTCGTAAGGAGACGTCTTTTTTGGAGACGAAGAAAAATCCAGCTCCGGCAGGGGAGGAAGACTTGCGGATAAATCCCCTTTTAAATTTTCTTGGATGTAATCCGACATGGCTTGTGTTTCCGGAGCAGACAGAGGATAGATTCTGCCCCGGGGTGGAGTAGTACCAGGGAGGAGATCAATAGGACAGTCAAAAGGCCTGTGAGGAGGCAAAGTCTCTGCTTGTTTTTTGCAAAAAACATCAGCATAGTCCAGATAGGCCTTGGGGAGACCTGGTATCGGAGGAGCCACAGAGTTTTGACTGACAGGACTGGGAGCAGACAAAAGACAGTTTTTGTGGCAAGTAGTACCCCAGTTCTTGATCTCCCCGGTGGTCCAATCGAGGGTTGGGGAATGGTGTTGAAGCCAAGGTAGTCCAAGAAGAATTTCAGAAGTGCAGTTAGAGAGGACCAGAAATTCAATCTTTTCGTGATGGGGTCCAATGCACATTAAGAGGGGTTCCGTGCGGTAACGCACAGTACAGTCCAATCTTTCATTATTAACAGAGGCGATGTAGAGGGGTCTGGCGAGACTGGTCACTGGGATGTTGAACCTGTTAACGAAAGAGGCCAAAATAAAATTTCCTGCAGATCCGGAATCCAAGAAGGCCACAGCTGAGAAGGAGAATGTAGAAGAAATAATCCGCACAGGCACCGTAAGACGTGCAGAAGCAGAGTTCACACCTAGAGCTGTCTCACCTTTGTGCGGAGTCGGAGTGCGTCTTTCCTGACGTGGAGGACGGATAGGACAATCCTTCAAGAAGTGTTCGGTACTGGCACAGTACAGGCACAGTACAGGCATAGGTTCTCAATGCGGCGGCATGTCCTCTCTTGAGGTGTCAGGCGAGACCGGTCTACTTGCATAGCCTCCACGGCGGAAGGCACAGGAACGGATTGCAGCGGACCAGAGAAGAGAGGAGCCGGGGAGAGAAACCGCCTCGTGCGAACAAAGTCCATATCCTGGCGGAGCTCCTGACGCCTTTCGGAAAAACGCATGTCAACGCATGTCAATGGCCAGATGAATAAGTTCATGCAGGTTAGCAGGGATTTCTCGTGCGGCCAGCACATCTTTCATGTTACTGGATAGGCCTTTTTTGAAGGTCGCGCAGAGGGCCTCGTTATTCCAGGACAATTCGGAGGCGAGAGTACGGAATTGGATGGCGTACTCGCCCACAGAAGAATTACCCTGGACCAGGTTCAGCAGGGCAGTCTCGGCAGAAGAGGCTCAGGCTGGTTCCTCGAAGACACTTCGAATCTCCGTGAAGAAAGAGTGTACAGAGGCAGTGACAGGATCATTGCGGTCCCAGAGCGGTGTGGCCCATGACAGGGCTTTCCCAGACTGAAGGCTGACTACGAAAGCCACCTTTGACCTTTCAGTTGGAAATTGGTCCGACATCATCTCCAAATGCAGGGAACATTGTGAGAGAAAACCACGGCAAACTTTAGAGTCCCCATCAAATTTGTCCGTCAATGATAAACGGAGGCTGGATGCGGCCACTCGCTGCGGAGGAGGTGCAGGAGCTGGCGGAGGAGAAGATTGCTGAAGCTGTGGTAGAAGCTGCTGTAGCATCACGGTCAGTTGAGATAGCTGGTGGCCTTGTTGCGCTATCTGTTGCGACTGCTGGGCGACCACCGTGGTGAGGTCAGCGACAACTGGCAGTGGGACCTCAGCGGGATCCATGGTCGGATCTACTTTCAGGATTCGGCAGGCTGGAGGTGGATCCTCTGTGTCAGAGAGGGATTGGCGTGGACCGTGTCGGTGGACCGGTTCTAAGTTGCTACTGGTTTTCACCAGAGCCCGCCGCAAAGCGGGATGGACTTGCAGCGGCGGTAGCAACCAGATCGTATCCACCGGCAACGGCTCAACCTCTCTGACTGCTGAGATAGGCGCGGTACAAAGGAGTAGACAAGAGCAGAGTCGGACGTAGCAGAAGGTGAGGGCAGGCAGCAAGGATCGTAGTCAGGGGCAACGGCAGGAGGTCTGGAACACAGGCTAGGAACACACAAGTAAACGCTTTCACTGGCACAATGGCAACAAGATCCGGCAAGGAAGTGCAGGGGAAGTGAGGTATTATAGGGAAGTGCACAGGTGAAGATACTGATTAAAACCCATGCGCCAATCAGTGGCGCACCGGTCCTTTAAATCGCAAAGACCCGGCGCGCGCGCGCCCTAGGGAGCGGGGCCGCGTGTGCCGGGACAGCACAGACGGGGAACGAGTCTGGTAAGCGGGTCGGGATGCGCATCGCGAGCGGACGCGTCCCGCATCGCGAATCGCATCCCGGCTGGGGACATTATCGCAGCGCACCCGGTCAGCAGGTCTGACCGGGGCGCTGCGTACAGGAGAACACTGTGAGCGCTCCGGGGAGGAGCGGGGACCCGGAGCGCTCGGCGTAACAGGCTATATATAGTTCCTGATATATTCCCTGGTGAGCAGTGGGCTGTATATAGTTCCTGATATATTCCCTGGTGACCAGTGGGCTGTGTATAGTTCCGATATATTCCCTGGTGATCAGTGGGCTGTATATAGTTCCGATATATTCCCTGGTGACCAGTGGGCTGTGTATAGTTCCGATATATTCCCTGGTGATCAGTCGGCTGTACATATTTCCGATATATTCCCTGGTGACCAGTGGGCTGTATATAGTTCCTGATATATTCCCTGGTGACCAGTGGGCTGTGTATAGTTCCGATATATTCCCTGGTGATCAGTGGGCTGTATATAGTTCCGATATATTCCCTGGTGACCAGTGGGCTGTGTATAGTTCCGATATATTCCCTGGTGACCAGTGGGCTGTGTATAGTTCCGATATATTCCCTGGTGACCAGTGGGCTGTGTATAGCTACGATATATTCCCTGGTGATCAGTGGGCTGTGTATAGTTCCGATATATTCCCTGGTGACCAGTGGGCTGTGTATAGTTCCGATATATTCCCTGGTGACTAGTGACTGTATATAGTTCCGATATATTCCCTGGTGACCAGTGGGCTGTATATAGTTCCGATATATTCCCTGGTGGACAGTGGGCTGTATATAGTTCCGATATATTCCCTGGTGACTAGTGACTGTGTATAGTTCCGATATATTCCTTGGTGACTAGTGACTGTATATAGATCTTCATTTGTTCCTTGGTTTAGCACCTTACGCTTTGTGCACTGACATCTTTGTCTTTTCTTTTCACAGGTTAATTTTCCAGATGTTGAACGAGTCGAATGGATCAACAAGGTAACAAAATCCTCTCCCTGAATGTCAGAAGGAACTGGTGACCGGTCATCTCTGTATATTGGTGATCAGGACACTAGTGACCGGTCATCTCCCTGTATATTGGTGATCAGGACACTAGTGACCGGTCATCTCTGTATATTAGTGATCAGGACACTAGTGACCGGTCATCTCTGTATATTAGTGATCAGGACACTAGTGACCGGTCATCTCCCTGTATATTGGTGATCAGGACACTAGTGACCAGTAATCTCCCTGTATATTGGTGATCAGGACACTAGTGACCGGTCATCTCTGTATATTAGTGATCAGGACACTAGTGACCGGTCATCTCTGTGTATATTGGTGATCAGGACACTAGTGACCTGTCATCTCTGTATATTAGTGATCAGGACACTAGTGACCGGTCATCTCTGTGTATATTGGTGATCAGGACACTAGTGACCGGTCATCTCTGTATATTGGTGATCAGGACACTAGTGACCGGTCATCTCTGTGTATATTGGTGATCAGGACACTAGTGACCGGTCATCTCTGTATATTAGTGATCAGGACACTAGTGACCGGTCATCTCTGTGTATATTGGTGATCAGGACACTAGTGACCAGTAATCTCTGTATATTGGTGATCAGGACACTAGTGACCGGTCATCTCTCTGTATATTGGTGATCAGGACACTAGTGACAGTCATCTCTGTGTATATTGGTGATCAGGACACTAGTGACCAGTAATCTCTGTATATTGGTGATCAGGACACTAGTGACCGGTCATCTCTCTGTATATTGGTGATCAGGACACTAGTGACAGTCATCTCTGTGTATATTGGTGATCAGGACACTAGTGACCGGTCATCTCTGTGTATATTGGTGATCAGGACACTAGTGACAGTCATCTCTCTATATATTGGTGATCAGGACACTAGTGACCGGTCATCTCTCTGTATATTGGTGATCAGGACACTAGTGAGTGGTCATCTCTCTATATATTGGTGATCAGGACACTAGTGACCGGTCATCTCTGTGTATTGGTGATCAGGACAGTAGTGACCGGTCATCTCTCTATATATTGGTGATCAGGACACTAGTGACCGGTCATCTCTGTGTATTGGTGATCAGGACAGTAGTGACCGGTCATCTCTCTATATATTGGTGATCAGGACACTAGTGACCGGTCATCTCTGTGTATTGGTGATCAGGACAGTAGTGACCGGTCATCTCTCTATATATTGGTGATCAGGACACTAGTGACCGGTCATCTCTGTGTATTGGTGATCAGGACAGTAGTGACCGGTCATCTCTCTGTATATTGGTGATCAGGACACTAGTGACCGGTCATCTCTGTGTATTGGTGATCAGGACAGTAGTGACCGGTCATCTCTCTGTATATTGGTGATCAGGACACTAGTGACCGGTCATCTCTGTATATTGGTGATCAGGACGCTAGTGACCGGTCATCTCTGTATATTGGTGATCAGGACACTAGTGAGTGGTCATCTCTCTATATATTGGTGATCAGGACACTAGTGACCGGTCATCTCTCTGTATATTGGTGATCAGGACAGTAGTGACCGGTCATCTCTCTGTATATTGGTGATCAGGACACTAGTGATCGGTCATCTCTCTGTATATTGGTGATCAGGACACTAGTGACAGTCATCTCTCTATATATTGGTGATCAGGACACTAGTGACCGGTCATCTCTGTATATTGGTGATCAGGACACTAGTGAGTGGTCATCTCCCTGTATATTGGTGATCAGGACACTAGTGACCGGTCATCTCTGTGTATTGGTGATCAGGACAGTAGTGACCGGTCATCTCTCTGTATATTGGTGATCAGGACACTAGTGACCGGTCATCTCTGTATATTGGTGATCAGGACGCTAGTGACCGGTCATCTCTGTATATTGGTGATCAGGACACTAGTGAGTGGTCATCTCTCTATATATTGGTGATCAGGACACTAGTGACCGGTCATCTCTCTGTATATTGGTGATCAGGACAGTAGTGACCGGTCATCTCTCTGTATATTGGTGATCAGGACACTAGTGATCGGTCATCTCTCTGTATATTGGTGATCAGGACACTAGTGACAGTCATCTCTCTATATATTGGTGATCAGGACACTAGTGACCGGTCATCTCTCTGTATATTGGTGATCAGGACAGTAGTGACCGGTCATCTCTCTGTATATTGGTGATCAGGACACTAGTGACCGGTCATCTCTGTATATTGGTGATCAGGACACTAGTGAGTGGTCATCTCTCTATATATTGGTGATCAGGACACTAGTGACCGGTCATCTCTCTGTATATTGGTGATCAGGACACTAGTGACCGGTCATCTCTCTGTATATTGGTGATCAGGACACTAGTGACCGGTCATCTCTCTGTATATTGGTGATCAGGACAGTAGTGACCGGTCATCTCTCTGTATATTGGTGATCAGGACACTAGTGACCGGTCATCTCTGTATATTGGTGATCAGGACACTAGTGACCAGTCATCTCTGTATATTAGTGATCAGGACACTAGTGAGTGGTCATCTCTCTATATATTGGTGATCAGGACACTAGTAACCGGTCATCTCTGTGTATATTGGTGATCAGGACAGTAGTGACCAGTTATCTCTGTGTATATTGGTGATCAGGACACTTGTGGCCGGTCATCTCTGTATATTGGTGATCAGGACACTAGTGACCGGTCATCTCTATATATTGGTGATCAGGACACTAGTGACCGGTCATCTCTGTATATTGGTGATCAGGACACTAGTAACCGGTCATCTCTGTGTATATTGGTGATCAGGACACTAGTGACCGGTCATCTCTGTGTATATTGGTGATCAGGACACTAGTGACCGTCATCTCTGTGTATATTGGTGATCAGGACACTAGTGACCGGTCATCTATGTATATTAGTGATCAGGACACTAGTGACCGGTTATCTCTCTGTATATTGGTGATCAGGACACTAGTGACTGGTCATCTCTGTATATTGGTGATCAGGACACTAGTGACCGGTCATCTCTGTATATTGTTGATCAGGACACTAGTGACCGGTCATCTCTCTGTATATTGGTGATCAGGACACTAGTGACCGGTCATCTCTGTATATTGGTGATCAGGACACTAGTGACCGGTCATCTCTGTATATTGGTGATCAGGACACTAGTGACCGGTCATCTCTGTATATTGGTGATCAGGACACTAGTGACCGGTCATCTCTGTATATTGTTGATCAGGACACTAGTGACCGGTCATCTCTCTGTATATTGGTGATCAGGACACTAGTGACCGGTCATCTCTGTATATTGGTGATCAGGACACTAGTGACCGGTCATCTCTGTATATTGTTGATCAGGACACTAGTGACCGGTCATCTCTCTGTATATTGGTGATCAGGACACTAGTGACCGGTCATCTTCCTGTATATTGATGATCAGGACACTAGTGACCAGTCATCTCTCTGTATATTGGTGATCAGGACACTAGTGACCAGTCATCTCTGTATATTGGTGATCAGGACACTAGTGACCGGTCATCTCCCTGTATATTGATGATCAGGACACTAGTGATCGGTCATCTCTCTGTATATTGGTGATCAGGACACTAGTGACCGGTCATCTCTCTGTATATTGGTGATCAGGACACTAGTGATCGGTCATCTCTCTGTATATTGGTGATCAGGACACTAGTGACCGGTCATCTCTGTATATTGGTGATCAGGACACTAGAGACTGGTCATCTCTGTGTATATTGGTGATCAGGACACTAGTGACCGGTCATCTCTGTATATTTGTAATCAGGACACTAGTGACCGGTCATCTTCCTGTATTTTGATGATCAGGACACTAGTGATCGGTCATCTCCCTGTATATTGGTGATCAGGACACTAGTGATCGGTCATCTCTCTGTATATTGGTGATCAGGACACTAGTGATCGGTCATCTCTCTGTATATTGGTGATCAGGACACTAGTGATCGGTCATCTCTCTGTGTATATTGGTGATCAGGACACTAGTGATCGGTCATCTCTCTGTATATTGGTGATCAGGACACTAGTGACCGGTCATTTCTCTGTATATTGGTGATCAGGACACTAGTAACCGGTCATCTCTGTATATTGGTGATCAGGACACTAGTAACCGGTCATCTCTCTGTATATTGGTGATCAGGACACTAGTGACCGGTCATCTCCCTGTATATTGGTGATCAGGAGACAAGTGATTGTTCTTCTCTTTGTATTAAGGTTGTGCGGCAGATGTGGCCTTATATTGGTACATATATGGAGAAACTCTTCCAAGAAAAGATTGAGCCTCTGGTCAGAGCGTCTAATAGTCACCTGAACGCCTTCACCTTCACCAAGGTTCACTTTGGAGAGAAGGTGAGAATTGGACGTGTAGAATAATGGTGATCACTGTGTTACCTCGCACCTTTGTGTTGTATTCCCGCCATTGTGTCCCTTTGTCCCTGTGTATCACTAGTAGTTGTGTGAACAGTGACCTCACTCCGTTATTCCCGTACCCCGGCCGTTCCTTGTTGGAGCCATTCAGCATTTCTCTCTTTTCGGCGGCTCTCACAAGAGTCTACGTGTCCTTCTCCACATTCTTCAGATCGCGTTGCTGCACGTTTTTGAAATATTTGTTCATGGGATTGCCTTTTTATTGGAGACATTGGCCCAGATTTATCAAACTGTGTGAGAGAGAAAAAGTGGAGGGATTTCCCCCCAGCAACCAATCACAGCTCAGCTAACGAGCTGTGATAAAGTGAAAGCTGAGCTGTGATTGGTCGCTGGGGGAAAATCACTTCACATTTTCTCTCACACAGTTTGGTAAATCTGGGCCATTGTTCCCCTTTCTAACTCCCAAGTGTCTCTTAGCCAGGGCTCCACAAATCCTAGGCGCCAGGTTGTGTTTGTCAGCCCTGCATCGGCGTATATGTCTGGAAGCTTATGTATCCCCTTTTAATCTAGCGCTGAGAAGGACACCTAAAAGCCACTAAATGAAAGTGTGGGAGGAGCTACCGCCGGCCCCTTTGAATAGGGGAAAAGATGTCTTAGGGTCGGAGTACCCCTTTAAGTCCCATCGCATCAGGACGTACATTTACGTCCATTGTCTATTAAGGGGTTAAGAGAAATCCTGGCAAATTTGCCAAGTCCTGCTCTTAGCTAACTGTGGAATGATCCAATGCGCAGTCACCACCTACAATAATGGACTGATCCAACACAGCATAATATTATTTCTAGAACATGTAAAATCATCCCCTACTGCTAGACAGCTCCGATGTCCGTCATTTAAAGGGGTACTCTGCTGCTCAGTGTTTGGAACAAACTGTTCCGAACGCTGGAGTCGGCGCCGGGAGCATGTGACGCATGGGACATCATAGCTCCGCCCCCTCAATGCAAGTCTATGGGAGGGGGCGTGACGGCTGTCACGCCCCCTCCCATAGACTTGCATTGAGGGGGCGGGGTGTGACGTCATGAAGGGGCGGGGCTATGACGTCACGTGCTCCCGACTCCGGCTCCATTGTTCGGAACAGTTTGTTCCAAACGCTGAGCAGCAGAGTACCCCTTTAACTGATTAAATCCCATGATCAATAGCGATCACAGCATTTAAAATATTAAAGGGGTTATCCAGGAAAAAACTTTTTTTTATATATCAACTGGCTCCAGAAAGTTAAACAGATTTGTAAATTACTTCTATTAAAAAATCTTAATCCTTTCAGTACTTATGAGCTTCTGAAGTTTAGGTTGTTCTTTTCTGTCTAAGTAATCTCTGATGACACATATCTCGGGAACCGCCCATTTTAGAAGAGGTTTGCTATGGGAATTTGCTTCTAAACTGGGCGTTTCCCGAGAAGTAATTTAGAAATCTGTTTAACTTTCTGGAACCAGTTAATATATATAAAAAAAGTTTTTTCCTGGAATACCCCTTTAAATGCTGGTAATCGCTGGTGTCTAGGGGAGCCATCCCCCTGCTCGCTGTAATTGCAGGGGCCTTACCTCTGCTCCTCGAGCTTCTCTTGCTCTGTGATTGCTGAAGGCTGCCTTCCTTTGGCAGCCCTTAGCAATCGACCGCAGATAGCATAGATCATTGTAATGCAATAGCATCTACTAATGGCTTATAATAGGCCACTAGGGGGGCCAAAAAATGTGCAAAAAAAAAAGGAAAAAATAAATAAATAAATATATATATATATATATAAAAACAAAAGATATTGCAGCACGACTCAAAAAAATATATAGTGGGTGCCAAGCAAACCGGGCCCGATCAAGGCCAACAGATACTAGAACAAAGCAAAAGGTGCAGCACTCCAATTCCGGTAGAAAAAGATTTGTGTATTTATTCACCACATCTCAAAAATACAGCAACGTTTCAGCTCAACATTAGAGCCTTTCTCAAGCTTAGTGACAACTGCTAGGTAGGGGGTTTTTATACCCAATCAAGTGTTTACAATCAACAAATAATTAAAACAATCTAAAGTGTATAATTCATAATCAATACAGTGCAGTGCATTAATAAAGTGCTCATTCAACATATCACAAAGAGTACTATTACAGTACATAAAGTGCTGGATGATTAAAAACGTATACATAGATAAAAATGCTTGAAACTCTAGACTCATAGTTAATAACATAATTAGTAATATGCGAAACATCTGTAGTAAACATGATTATATATTATAATCGCATGGAAGAACTCACCCGCTCTGTATGTCTAATGGCGCTGACGGCTTGTGGTGTTCGGCTGTGCGCATGCGCCAACCTTCTGACGCGGCCGGCTCGTACTGACTCGCCGGACGCATGCGTCAGAAACCAAAACAAACAAGTCATGTGCCGAAGCACATGACTTGTATGTCAGCTGACCCGTTGCCACGGATACCTCCGACGCAACAAGCTGTCGCAGGTGTCCGAAACGGGAGATTTATAATGAGTACATAGAATAACATGTGGTGGATGTGACATTACTGGTATGAGGCATCACTAGTGCGTAATGTTAACAAGTTAGTACTTGAATATAACTAATACTAAATGGTGCATGGTGTAACACCTGTGCAAAGGTACTCAAAATTAAATACATAAACATTCTGTGAACATACATTATAGTGTTATTCTGTGTAGTTATATAAGGATTCAATTGAATCTAGAGTGTATACCATCCATACAAAGGGTCATAAAGGAAGAGGACACCAAGGGATGGTCAGGGATTCTCTGGGTCAAAACTAATAAAAAATGATAAAAATGAAATAAAAAAGTAATAAATAAAGAAGATGTAATAAATGTACGAAAAGAAAAAATGGACAAATAAATATAAATAAAATTAAACACCATCATCAAATAAAAAAAATTTTTTAAGAAAATTAAACAAAATAAAGAACCAAATAATTAAATAGAATACATATTGTGGTCACATGATCTCCAACTGAAGGCAGAGGGACTGGTGTGTGTGTCACTTAACTCCCTGGTTTGTAGGGTACTGGTTGAGCCACCTAGTAAGAAGCCCCACCAACACCACCAGAAGTCTCTCCGGTACAGAGGGAACAAAAGTCCCCTATCTCCAGAGAAACTCCACCTACAGCCAAAACGGGAGTGTGCCCGCTATTCCAGCAGCACCTGCTAGGACACATATAACACACCATCCCTCATGCATACCAACCTGTTCTAGGGTAGACCACCGAGAATCCCTGACCATCCCTTGGTGTCCTCTTCCTTTATGACCCTTTGTATGGATGGTATACACTCTAGATTCAATTGAATCCTTATATAACTACACAGAATAACACTATAATGTATGTTCACAGAATGTTTATGTATTTAATTTTGAGTACCTTTGCACAGGTGTTACACCATGCACCATTTAGTATTAGTTATATTCAAGTACTAACTTGTTAACATTACGCACTAGTGATGCCTCATACCAGTAATGTCACATCCACCACATGTTATTCTATGTACTCATTATAAATCTCCCGTTTCGGACACCTGCGACAGCTTGTTGCGTCGGAGGTATCCGTGGCAACGGGTCAGCTGACATACAAGTCATGTGCTTCGGCACATGACTTGTTTGTTTTGGTTTCTGACGCATGCGTCCGGCGAGTCAGTACGAGCCGGCCGCGTCAGAAGGTTGGCGCATGCGCACAGCCGAACACCACAAGCCGTCAGCGCCATTAGACATACAGAGCGGGTGAGTTCTTCCATGCGATTATAATATATAATCATGTTTACTACAGATGTTTCGCATATTACTAATTATGTTATTAACTATGAGTCTAGAGTTTCAAGCATTTTTATCTATGTATACGTTTTTAATCATCCAGCACTTTATGTACTGTAATAGTACTCTTTGTGATATGTTGAATGAGCACTTTATTAATGCACTGCACTGTATTGATTATGAATTATACACTTTAGATTGTTTTAATTATTTGTTGATTGTAAACACTTGATTGGGTATAAAAAACCCCTACCTAGCAGTTGTCACTAAGCTTGAGAAAGGCTCTAATGTTGAGCTGAAACGTTGCTGTATTTTTGAGATGTGGTGAATAAATACACAAATCTTTTTCTACCGGAATTGGAGTGCTGCACCTTTTGCTTTGTTCTAGTATATATATATATATATATATATATATATATATATATATATATATATATAACCCCCCCCCTAAAAAAAATTTTTTCAATAACTCAGTTTTTCCTATTTTTAAATAAAACTCTAAAAAATACTAGAATAGTTAACATACGGTATTTGGTATTGCTGCATGCATAGTTGTCTGAAGTATTAAAGGGGTATTCCAGGAAAAAAAAATCTTTATTTATTTTTTTTTTTTTTAGATCAACTGGCTCCAGAAAGTTAAACAGATTTGTAAATGACTGCTGTTAAAAAATCTTAATCCTTCCAATAATTATCAGCTGCTGAAGTTGAGTTGTTCTTTTCTGTCTGGCAACAGTGCTCTCTGCTGACATCTCTGCTTGTCTCAGAAACTGCACAGAGTAGACGAGGTTTGCTATGGGGATTTGCTTCTACTCTGGACAGTTCCCGAGACAGGTGTCATGAGAGAGTACTTGGACAGACTCAACTTCAGCAGCTCATAAGTACTGAAAGGATTAATATTTTTTTAATAGAAGTACCGGTAATTTACAAATCTGTTTAACTTTCTGGGGCCAGTTTATATATATATATAAAAAAAAAGTTTTTTTCCTGGATAACCCCTATTACATTTCTGATCCTACACGGTCAACTGCATAAACGCAATAAAAATCTGAGTGCCAAAATTTTGATTATTGGTCACATCACATCCCAGCAAAAAACGAAATAAAATGTAATCAAAAAGTCACATGTATGCAAATGTGGTAAAAACTACAGCTCATGGCGCAAAAAAAAAAAAGTTTAAACACAGCTCTTCAGGTGGAAAAATAAAAAGTTATACGGGTCAGAACATGGCACTGAATAGTTTTTTTAAATTTTTAAATTAAATTTTTTTTTTTTTTTTTTTAACCATTGAACAAAACAGATTATCCAAGTTTGGTATCATTGGAATCACAATGACCAATAGAATAATGATAACACGTAAGTTTTACCGTATTGTGAACTCTGAAAGAATTATTGCCCCACAAAATTAGCGCAATTCCATATTTTTTATTTTATTTTGCCCTACATATAATTTTTTTTCTGGCTTTGTAATACATAATAGGATACAATAAAGTGCGCCAATAAAAAGTACAGTTTGTCCCACGAAAAAATAAGCCATAATACAACTTTATCAGTGAAAAAAAAATAAATGATGGGTCCTAGAAGGTGAGGAAGAAAAAAACGTGAGCCACAAATTAAAAATTCACTACGTTTTACAAGTTCACTAACTGTTAAAAGTAAAAAAAATTAGAGCAGGAAAAAGTGTTAAAAATAGGATGAACATTTTCAAAAATCCCTTTAATTGTGAAAAAAAAAAAAATAACGAAAAAAACATGCCCACATTTCGGAAACTTTGCAAAAATAGGTAAAATTTGGCGTGTGTTAGGAGCACATCATTAAAACTATTTCTTTCAAATCAACTGGTTCCAGAAATAATAGATTACGGTACTTCTGGGTTATCCAGGAAAAAAAAAACATTTTTTTTATATATATATCAACTGGCTCCAGAAAGGTAAACAGATTTGTGAATTACTTCTATTAAAAAAAAATCTTAATCCTTTCAGTACTTATGAGCTGCTGAAGTTGAGTTGTTCTTTTCTGTTTCTCTGCTCTCTGATGACACCTGTCTCGGGAACGGTCCAGAGTCGAAGCAAATCCCCATAGCAAACCTCTTCTACTCTGTGCAGTTCCCGAGACAAGCAGAGATGTCAGCAGAGAGCAGTGTTGTCAGACCGAAAACAACAACTCAACTTCAGCAGCTGATAATTATTGGAAGTGTTAAGATTTTTTTTAACAGAAGTAATTTACAAATCTGTTAAACTTTCTGGAGCCAGTTGATATATAAAAATATTTTTTTTCCTGGAATACCCCTTTAATCCTTCCAGTACTTATCAGCTGCTGTGTGCTCCAGAGGAAGTTGTGTAGTTCTTTCCAGTGCTCTATGCTGACACCTCTGTCTGTGTCAGGAACTGTCCAGAGCAGGAGAGGTTTGCTATGGGAATTTTCTCCTACTCTGGACAGTTCCTGACCTGGACAGAGGTGGCAGCAGAGAACACTGTGGTCAGACTGGAAAGAACTACACAACTTCCTCTGGAGCATACAGCAGCTTATAAATACTGGAAGGATTAAGATTTTTTTTTTAATAGAAGTAATTGACAAATCTGTATAACTTTCTGGAACCAGTTGATTTGTAATTGATTTGTAAAAAAAATAATAAAAAAAAAAAAATAATAATAATTCCACCGGAGTACCCCTTTAAATAGAGTGAAACTAATTTCCCCAATGTTTTTTTCTTCAAAATTTACACGGAACGCCAATAGTTCATGGGTCATTCTGTTATGTTGTATCACTGTGTCATAGTATATTAGTGTTTCCCCACCAGGGTGCCTCCAGCTGTTGCAAAACTACAACTCCCAGCATGCCCGGACAGCCGTTGGCTGTCCGGGCATGCTGGAAGTTGTAGTTTTGCAACAACTGGAGGCACCCTGGTGGGGAAACACTGCATTATATGAATAAAACACATTGTTTGGTTTTGCTACATTGTATCATTACTTTGTCTCATTGTGTATTTCCTGATCAGTCTCCGATGATCAACGGGGTGAAGGCCTACATCAAGAAGGTGGACAAGAGGGAGGTCATCCTGGACTTACAGCTCTGGTGAGTACGAGTCCCGAGGGAAGGGGCGGAGCCTTGTCCTCCATTTTTATAATAGACTTGGGCTTTCAATTTTTCACCATTTTCAAGACCTCTGCTTGCTGCCAGTGAATGAGGTAGTTTATTGTTTGTAACCAAAGTTTGAAAAAATTTGTTCTGAACCTACACCGTGTTCACAGCTGAGGGTTTGTCACAATCTATCAGTGCAGGTCAAATGTTACAAACCCTCAGCCGTGAAAAGTATCAGATCCCATGGGTTTTTAGTGATTTCATCTGGATGAAAACAATTAAAGGAGTACTCTGCCGAAAAACATCTTATTCCCTAAAGGATAAGGGATAAGATGTCTAATCGCGGGAGTCCCGCCACTGGGGACCCCCGCGATCTCCGCTGCGGCACCCCAGTCATCCGGTTCACGCAGCGAACTCCGTTCAGTGCCGGATGACTGGCGACTACAGCCGCCACGCCGCCTCCATTCATGTCACGTACTAGCCGTCACGCCCCCCTCCCATAGACATAAATGGAGGGGGCGTGGCATGATGTCACAAACACAGCAGCTCCAAGCAGCCGCTGCCGCTGTCTCCGCCTCCTTACTCAGGCTACACTAGCTGCTCAGGAATATGTGACGATTGCAGATGATTTCCTGATTATTCGTCGTCCTTACATGGGTTATAGTTGGGGCTATGTAACTACACTGGTTACTCTGAAACAGACAACGGTGTAACTCCGCCCACCTGACAGTCATGTGACGCTATAGTGTAGCTCTTACTGCTCATCATCTAAGCTTCCGCAATACACAGCACTGCAGCTCTGGAGGTGACTGGAGTATAAGACATGATATAACAGCAGAATAGTGAATGCAGCTGTGGAGGATAAGACATAATGTAACAACAGAATAGTGAGTGCAGCTCTAGAGGTGACTGGAGGATACGACATGATGCAACAGTAGAATAGGGAGTACATCAGAATAGTGAGTGCAGCTGTGCAGGTGACTAGAGGGTAAGACATGATGTATCAGCAGAATAGTGAGTGCAGCTCTGGAGGTGACCTGAGTATAAGATGTGATGTAACAGCAGAATAGTGAGTGCAGCTCTGGAGGTGACTGGAGGACAAGACATGATATAACTGCAGAATAGTGAGTGCAGCTCCGGAGGTGACCTGAGTATAAGATGTGATGTAACAGCAGAATAGTGAGTGCAGCTCTGGAGGATAAGACGTGATGTAACAGCAGAATAGTGAGTGCAGCTCTGGAGGATAAGACGTGATGTAACAGCAGAATAGTGAGTGCAGCTCTGGAGGATAAGACGTGATGTAACAGCAGAATAGTGAGTGCAGCTCTGGAGGTGACTAGAGGATAAGACGTGATGTAACAGCAGAATAGTGAGTGCAGCTCTGGAGGTGACTGAAGTATAAGACATGATGTAACAGCAGAATAGTGAGTGCAGCTCTGGAGGTGACGTAACAGCAGAATAGTGAGTGCAGCTCTGGAGGTGACTAGAGGATAAGACGTGATGTAACAGCAGAATAGGGAGTGCAGCTCTGGAGGATAAGACATGATATAACAGCAGAATAGTGAGTGCAGCTGTGGAGAATAAGACATGATGTAAGTCAGGATCGGTACAGGCTCAGTAATAATGCCATGTTCCAACATATGTTTAGATTTAGGCTCAAATTCTCCATCTAAATCCTATCTCCATTTCGCTTCTAATGTTTGACGTTTCCTCACGTTCCGGGCCGGGAGCGCAGATCGGTGCAGCTGTATAAATATACACGCCCGTGTAATATTCCCTGCACATTGGACTCATGAAATCCATAGAAAACTAGTAAAATCTGGAAATAGTTAACGTGGAAAGAGTTCTTAAAGGGACAGTGCCACAACTCGTGTCTTTGGTCATTGCTTTTCTCGGCCCTCGTAGTCCTAGATTTGGGAGGTAAATGAGCCGTGAATCTTTTTACTGCGGTTGGACCACAGGGCGGGAGGGGTGACATTTCTTAAAGGGACCATGTTTGGTACACTGAGCAGTGAGCCCTGTTCACACACAAAAGCCTCCAATTTTGTGCTTAAAACATTTGCCCCTCCCCTCTGTCAGCACTTTAAGCCAATCAGAAGAGCTAGTACAGGTCATGTGACCAACTTTCCTGCAGCCCCGACTCCTAAGAACTGATAAAAGTCATCATGGATCTCACTTTGTTTGGCTTTCTGATTGGACCTTTAGCTGATTGTAAGAAGCCACAGTCCCGTCCCCTCCTTTTGCAGTTCTAAGATGTCACCCTAAAATAAAGTGAGAGGTCCCCTTTACAGTGGGGATCAAAAGTTTGGGCACCCCAGGTAAAAATGTGTATTAATGTGCATAAAGAAGCCAAGGAAAGATGGAAAAATCTCCAAAAGGCATCAAATTACAGATTAGACATTCTTATAATATGTCAACAAAAGTTACATTTTATTTCCATCATTTACACTTTCAAAATAACAGAAGACCAAAAAAATGGCGTCTGCAAAAGTTTGGGCACCCTGCAGAGTTAATATCTTGTACTGCCCCCTTTGGGAAGTATCACAGCTTGTAAACACTTTTTGTAGCCAGCCAAGAGTCTTTCAATTCTTGTTTGAGGGATCTTTGCCCATTCTTCCTTACAAAAGTCTTCCAGTTCTTTGAGATTTCTGGGCTGTCTGTCACGCACTGCTCTTTTAAGGTCTATCCATAGATTTTCAATTATGTTGAGGTCAGGTGATTGTGAAGACCACGGCAAAACCTTCAGTTTACGCCTCTTGATGTAATCCCCCGTGGATTTCGAGGTGTGTTTAGGATCATTATCCATTTGTAGAAGCCATCCTCTCTTTAACTTCAGCTTTTTCACAGATTGCATCAAGTTAGCATCAAAAATTTGCTGGAATTTTATTGAATCCATTTTTCCTTCTACTCGTGAGATGTTCCCTGTGCCACTGGCTGCAATACAACCCCAAAGCATGATTGATCCACCCCCATGCTTAACAGTTGGACAGAGGTTCTTTTCATTAAATTCTGTTCCCCTTCTTCTCCAAACGTACCTTTGCTCATTCCGGCCAAAAAGTTCAATTTTAACCTCATCGGTCCACAGAACTTGTTTCCAAAATGCATCAGGCTTGTCTATATGTTCATTTGCAAAGTTCAAACGCAGATTTTTGTGGTGAGGACGTAGAAGAGGTTTTTTTCTGATGACTCTTCCATGAAGACCATATTTGTACAAGTATCTCTTTATAGTGGAATAGTGGACCACAACTCCAGTGTCTGCCAGATCTTTCTGGAGGGATTGTGCAGTCAAACGTGAGTTTTGAATTGTTTTTCTCACAATCCTCCGAGCTGTTCCGTCTGATATTTTTCTTGGTCTTCCAGATCTTGCTTTAACTTCCACTATTCCTGATGACTGCAATTTCTTAATTACATTCTGAACAGAGGATATTGACATCTGAAAACATTTTGCTATCTTCTTATAGCCTCATCCAGCTTTGTGAGCGTCAACTATTTTCAGTTTCAGATTTCTAGACAACTGCTTAGAAGAACCCATGGTGCTGATTGTTGGGGCAAGGTCAGATGAGTCTGGGCATTTAAAACCTTTGAGATTGACATCACCTGGTCTTCCCAGATGATGATTGGGAACAATCCATGACACTGACAGGTCTCAGCTTTGCAAAGGGGGCAGTGCATGCTATAAATTCTGCAGGGTGCCCAAACTTTTGCAGACGCCATTTTTTTGTTTTCTGTTATTTTGAAAGTGTAAATGATGGAAATAAAATGTAACTTTTGTTGACATATTATAAGAATGTCTAATCTGTAATTTGATGCCTTTTGGTGATCATAATGCACAGATCCCAAGACACATGACGATATGTAATGATAATAATGTGGGGGAGGCATATTATATCCCAGAGGACACCTGCTGCCCCCGGGGGACAGAATTATTCATGAGGCAAAACAATGGCAGCGCTTAACAGCACCTCATCCCTTCAGATGTAACATCCTGTAGAACAGTGGTCTTCAACCTGCGGTCCTCCAGATGTTGCAAAACTACAATTCCCAGCATGCCCGGACAGCCGTTGGCTGTCCAGGCATGCTGGGAGTTGTAGTTTTGCAATATCTGGAGGTCTGCAGGTTGAAGACCACTGCTGTAGAGCATCCTGTGAGATATTATCATATTACAGGTTATATAGCAATATATTCTCCATAAACGGCAATGTCGCTGTGATCCTGAGTTATATCCTGTATTATACTCCAGAGCTGTACTCACTATTCTGCTGGTGGGTCACTGTGTACATACATTACATTACTTATCCTGTACTGATCCTGAGTTATATCCTGTATTATACCCCAGAGCTGTACTCACTATTCTGCTGGTGAGGTCACTGTGTGTATACATTACATTACTTATCCTGTACTGATCCTGAGTTATATCCTGTATTATACCCCAGAGCTGTACTCACTATTCTGCTGGTGAGATCACTGTGTACATACATTACATTACTTATCCTGTACTGATCCTGAGTTATATCCTGTATTATACTTCAGAGCTGTACTCACTATTCTGCTGGTGAGGTCACTGTGTACATACATTACATTACTTATCCTGTACTGATCCTGAGTTATATCCTGTATTATACTCCAGAGCTTTACTCACTATTCTGCTGGTGAGGTCACTGTGTACATACATTACATTACTTATCCTGTACTGATCCTGAGTTATATCCTGTATTATACTTCAGAGCTGTACTCACTATTCTGCTGGTGAGATCACTGTGTACATACATTACATTACTTATCCTGTACTGATCCTGAGTTATATCCTGTATTATACTTCAGAGCTGTACTCACTATTCTGCTGGTGAGGTCACTGTGTACATACATTACATTACTTATCCTGTACTGATCCTGAGTTATATCCTGTATTATACTCCAGAGCTTTACTCACTATTCTGCTGGTGAGGTCACTGTGTACATACATTACATTACTTATCCTGTACTGATCCTGAGTTATATCCTGTATTATACTCCAGAGCTGCACTCACTATTCTGCTGGTGAGGTCACTGTGTACATACATTACATTACTTATCCTGTACTGATCCTGAGTTATATCCTGTATTATACTCCAGAGCTGCACTCACTATTCTGCTGGTGAGGTCACTGTGTACATACATAACATTACTGATCCTGTACTGATCCTGCGTTATATCCTGTATTATACCCCAGAGCTGTATTCACTATTCTGCTGGTGAGATCACTGTGTATATACGTTACATTACTTATCCTGTACTGATCCTGAGTTATATCCTGTATTATACTCCAGAGCTGTACTCACTATTCTGCTGGTGAGATCACTGTATACATACATTACATTACTTATCCTGTACTGATCCTGAGTTATATCCTGTATTATACTCCAGAGCTGTACTCACTATTCTGCTGGTGAGATCGCTGTGTACATACATTACATTACTTATCCTGTACTGATCCTGAGTTATATCCTGTATTATACTCCAGAGCTGCGCTCACTATTCTGCTGGTGGGGTCACTGTGTATATACATTACATTACTTATCCTGTACTGATCCTGAGTTATATCCTGTATTATACTCCAGAGCTGTACTCACTATTCTGCTGGCGAGGTCACTGTGTACATACATTACATTACTTATCCTGTACTGATCCTGAGTTATATCCTGTATTATACTCCAGAGCTGTACTCTCTATTCTGCTGGTGAGGTCACTGTGTACATACATTACATTACTTATCCTGTACTGATCCTGAGTTATATCCTGTATTATACTCCAGAGCTGTACTCACTATTCTGCTGGTGAGGTCACTGTGTACATACATTACATTACATTACTTATCCTGTACTGATCCTGAGTTATATCCTGTATTATACCCCAGAGCTGTACTCACTATTCTGCTGGTGGGGTCACTGTGTACATACATTACTGATCCTGTATAGATCTTACTTCTCAGAATACAGATCTCTAGTGCAGACACTGAAGGATCAGGGAATTCTGGGATATTTCCGCTCTGGCTACAAAATTGTGACTCTAAACTGGAGAAGTATAAAGCTTTTTCCCTTTTGTGCCTATTGTGGTTTTCTAGGACGTGCATGCTGGGGGTTGTTGTCCAGCTGATTGGCCATAGTGGTCCGCACATGGGGTTAATCAGAGGACCCTCTAACTGATTCCTCATTTTTTTTCAGCTACATTGGAGACTGTGAGATCAACGTGGAGGTGAAGAAGTTGTGTAAAGCCGGAGTAAAGGGCATACAGGTGAGAAGGGGGTGGCAGGATGGTTAAGGGGGGCCCCAGATTGTATTATTGTTACGAATCTAAGGATACAAGCTGCACCAGAGGGGGGGGGATATATTGGGTGTATGTTGTTATTTTGGGGATCGGTTACAATGTTACAGAAACTTAAGAATACAATTAAGTCTATAAAACGCAACACAATTAAATGGTAACCCCTCCCCTCCATACTCTACATTTGGTGGTGGGGGGAGATCTAGACCATTATTTATCCCCAGTGCAGCCCCCTCACTGAATGTGGATGTCTTCTTCTGTCCAGGTACACGGGACGCTGCGGGTGATCCTGGGGCCTCTTCTCCCAGATGTGCCCTTTGTTGGAGCTGTCACCATGTTCTTCATTCACAAGCCGGTAAGATGGGGATAGCAATGCTTCATCTGTAGAAGGGAACTTGAGGATGGGGAAGAGGAGCATGATGACGTGGCGGGAGCTGGGTCATGATGTGGCAGGAGCTGGGTTATGATGTGGCAGGAGCTGGGTCATGATGTGGCAGGAGCTGGGTCATGATAATGTGGGGGAAGAAGGTCACGATGACATGAGGGAATGGGGTAATGATGACGTGGGGGAGCAGGATTATGATGATGTGGGGGTTGCAGGGTTACGATGTCAGGGAGGCAGGGTTATGATGACGTCAGGGAGGCAGGGTTATGATGACGTCAGGGAGGCAGGGTTATGATGATGTCAGGGAGGCATGGTTATGATAATGTGGGAGGAGCGAGGTCATGACTACATGGTAGAGCGTGGTCATGATGATGTGAAGGAAGCGGGGCCATAATGATGGGCAGGAGCAGGGCCATGATGGGAGGAGTGGGATTATGATAATGTGAAGGGAGTGGGGTCATGATGACATGACTGGAGAAGGGTCATAATGATTTGGCGGAAGCAGGGTCATGGTGAGGGAATCAGAATCACAAAAACTTGGCGAGAGCTGGGTAATAATGACGTGGAAGCGGGGTCAAGATAAAAGGGAGTGGTTTTATGACGCGGTGGGAGTAGGGTTATAATGGGGGGAAAGGGGTCATAATAACGTGGCAAGAGCAGGGTCATGATGGTCATGACTTGGTGGGAGTGATGGGGGAGCGAGATCATGATGGGGGTACAGAATCATGAGGACATAGCAGGAGCGGGTCATGATGGGGGAGCAGAATCATGATGACATGGCAGGAGTGGGGTCATGATGGGGGGAGCAGAGTCATGATGATGTGGCTGGAGCGGGGTCATGATGGGGGAGCAGAATCATGATGACGTGGCAGAAGTGGGGTCATGATGGGGGGAGCAGAGTCATGATGATGTGGCTGGAGCGGGGTCATGATGGGGGAGCAGAGTCATGATGACGTGGCTGGAGCGGGGTCATGATGGGGGAGCAGAATCATGATGACGTGGCAGGAGTGGGGTCATGATGGGGGGAGCAGAATCATGCTGACGTGGCAGGAGGGGGTCATGATGGGGGGAGCAGAATCATGCTGACGTGGCAGGAGGGGGTCATGATGGGGGAGCAGAATCATGATGACCTGGCAGGAGTGGGTCATGATGGGGGAGCAGAATCATGCTGACATGGCAGGAGGGGGTCATGATGGGGGAGCAGAATCATGATGACGTGGCAGGAGTGGGGTCATGATGGGGGAGCAGAATCTTGATGACGTGGCAGGAGTGGGGTCATGATGGGGGAGCAGAATCATTATGACGTGGCAGGAGTGGGGTCATGATGGGGGGAGCAGAATCATGCTGACGTGGCAGGAGTGGGGTCATGATGGGGGGACCAGAATCATGCTGACGTGGCAGGAGTGGGGTCATGATGGGGGGACCAGAATCATGCTGACGTGGCAGGAGTGGGGTCATGATGGGGGGAGCAGAATCATGCTGACGTGGCAGGAGTGGGGTCATGATGGGGGGAGCAGAATCATGCTGACGTGGCAGGAGGGGGTCATGATGGGGGGAGCAGAATCATGCTGACGTGGCAGGAGGGGGTCATGATGGGGTAGCAGAATCATGATGACGTGGCAGAAGCGGGGTCATAATAATACGTGAGGACAGCTAACATAAAGTAGATGGGCAGTTCTAATGTAAAATATCTGCCAATGTGATTTGGTGCAGGAGTTACCAGATGTGTAACAATTGTTGTGTACAGTCGGCCATGTCCAGGTGAATGCAGTGACCCCCGGGGGTGGCTTTTATGAACTGGACTCATACTGCAGTGTCTGATGCCTTTATCATACATGACAATATTGTGTCGGCTTGTGAGGCCGCAGACTGGCACTGAGCGCCATCATTACACCCCATGTTATACCTGTGGGAACTTATAGCACCAAATTCTCAAACCTTCAGTAAATCTTGCACAATTGTTGCACCCCGGCGGCCATGTTTGACACCGTCACATTACAGTTTGTACTTTATATGTTGCAACGGCTCCACGAAACCTGCAATGTTACAAAATAAAAAAATTGGCTTCTTCTTCTTGGCAGCACCTGGAAATTAACTGGACCGGTTTAACCAACATCCTGGAGATCCCGGGGGTCAGGTGACTGCGCATTATTACATTATAATTCTCCATTTTGTTACAATGTATCAGTTTCTTTCTGCATCTCCTTACATGAGGCACCACACACCTCTCCTGTATGGGGGGGGGGGGGGGTATTGACCGCTCCATCCCCCCAGACCACAGCTCGGGGCCGGCAGGTCTTGTCCTGCGCCCGGGGAGGGGGGGGAGCGCGTCCTGCACCGACCTGTCTGTAACCGCACGACCGGAATTTCCAGTTTGCTGTATGCAATTTGCAATATGTCTTTGAAGAAAACGAGAATAACAGTTGGGATGTTGTTATTGTGGGGAGTGAACAAGGCAACAGAATTTATAGGAAGACACGGGCAGCGTTACAATGTGTCAGTAGATTTACGTAGACACGACAGGCAATGTTACATTGTGTCAGTAGATAATACACAGGAGTATCAGGAGGCGTTACATTGTGTCAGTAGATAATACACAGGAGTATCAGGAGGCGTTACATTGTGTCAGTAGATAATACACAGGAGTATCAGGAGGCGTTATAGTGTGTCAGTAGATAATACACAGGAGTATCAGGAGGCGTTAGATTGTGTCAGTAGATAATACACAGGAGTATCAGGAGGCGTTACATTGTGTCAGTAGATAATACACAGGAGTATCAGGAGGCGTTAGATTGTGTCAGTAGATAATACACAGGAGTATCAGGAGGCGTTACATTGTGTCAGTAGATAATACACAGGAGTATCAGGAGGCGTTATAGTGTGTCAGTAGATAATACACAGGAGTATCAGGAGGCGTTAGATTGTGTCAGTAGATAATACACAGGAGTATCAGGAGGCGTTACAGTGTGTCAGTAGATAATACACAGGAGTATCAGGAGGCGTTACATTGTGTCAGTAGATAATACACAGGAGTATCAGGAGGCGTTAGATTGTGTCAGTAGATAATACACAGGAGTATCAGGAGGCGTTGCAGTGTGTCAGTAGATAATACACAGGAGTATCAGGAGGCGTTACAGTGTGTCAGTAGATAATACACAGGAGTATCAGGAGGCGTTACAGTGTGTCAGTAGATAATACACAGGAGTATCAGGAGGTGTTACATTGTGTCAGTAGATAATACACAGGAATATCAGGAGGCGTTACAGTGTATCAGTAGGTAATACACAGGAGTATCATGAGGCGTTACAGTGTATCAGTAGATAATACACAGGAGTATCAGGAGGCGTTACATTGTGTCAGTAGGTAATACACAGGAGTATCAGGAGGCGTTACAGTGTGTCAGTAGATAATACACAGGAGTATCAGGAGGCGTTACAGTGTGTCAGTAGATAATACACAGGAGTATCAGGAGGCGTTACAGTGTGTCAGTAGATAATACACAGGAGTATCAGGAGGCCTTTTTAGTGTGTCAGTAGATAATACACAGGAGTATCAGGAGGCGTTACAGTGTATCAGTAGATTATACACAGGAGTATCAGGAGGCGTTACATTGTGTCAGTAGATAATACACAGGAGTATCAGGAGGCGTTATAGTGTGTCAGTAGATTATACACAGGAGTATCAGGAGGCGTTACAGTGTGTCAGTAGATAATACACAGGAGTATCAGGAGGCGTTACAGTGTGTCAGTAGATAATACACAGGAGTATCAGGAGGCGTTACAGTTTGTCTGTAGATAATACACAGGAGTATCAGGAGGCGTTACAGTGTGTCAGTAGATTATACACAGGAGTATCAGGAGGCGTTACAGTGTGTCAGTAGATAATACACAGGAATATCAGGAGGCGTTACAGTGTGTCAGTAGATTATACACAGGAGTATCAGGAGGCGTTACAGTGTGTCAGTAGATAATACACAGGAATTACAGGAGGCGTTTCAGTGTGTCAGTAGATAATACACAGGAGGCCCAGACATCGTTACTTTGTGTCAGTACATCAAAGTTTGCCAACCATGGTGCCTCCAGCTGTTGCAAAACTACAACTCCCAGCATGCCCGGACAGCCTTTGGCTGTCCGGGCATGTTGGGATTCGTAGTTTTGCAACAGCTGGAGGCACCCTGGTTAGGAGACACTGCAGTAGATAATACACAGAAGTTTGAGCACTAGTGTATTACTAGATCAGCAGCGTTGCATTGTGTCAGTAGATAATACACAGAAGCATCAGGCAGGGTTACTTTGTGTCTGTAGATACACAGGGGTTACATGCAGCGTTACAGTGTGCCAGTACAGGATTCATAGGATCAGGCCTCACTTAGTTGCTGGTGTTGGCGACATTTATAAGTGGGAGACAATGGCTGAGATCTGGTGACTGCGGGTGCGGCCTCTCAGGGAGGTGTGAAACCTTCTTCTTATTGTGACTCACCTGAATGTTCTGGGACGGGAGCCCGGGGGCGGCACAGTTGGCAGCACCTTGCGATTTGTATGCGGTGATAGAATAATGCAGTGTGGATGGATGGATGAGAAACATACCGCACTATTCATTGTACAGTCCTCTCACTGCCCCCTAGAGGTCAGATTAACAAGAATCAACTCCTGGAGCCTTTACTACATGGAGAAATCTCATCCTTCACTGTACAAACAAATATATTCTGCTCCAGCAGTGATATCTGATGCGTCTCTTATTACAATCCAGCACTGATATAACCCCAGATATCAGCCGCTCCCCTATTACACTCCAGCAGTGATACAGTGGGGCAAAAAAGTATTTAGTCAGTCACCAATTGTCGAAGTTCTCCCACTTATAAAGATGAGAGGCTGTAATTTCCATCATAGGTTATAACCTCAACTATGAGAGACAGAATGAGAAAAATATCCATAAATCACATTATCTGATTTATAAAGAATTTATTTGTAAATTATGGTGGAAAAGAAATAAAGATTTCTGGCTCTCACAGACTTGTAACTTCTTCTGTAAGAGTCTCCTCTGTCCTCCACTCATTACCTGTATTAATGGCTCCTGTTTGAACTTGTTATCAGTATAAAAAAAACACCTGTCCACAACCTCAAACAGTCACACTCCAAACTCCATTATGGCCAAGACCAAAGAGCTGTCGAAGGACACCAGAAACAAAATTGTAGACCTGCACCAGGCTGGAAAGACTGAATCTGCAATAGGCAAGCAGCTTGGTGTGAAGAAATCAACTGTGGGAGCAATTATTAGAAAATGGAAGACATACAAGACCAATGATAATCTCCCTCGATCTGGGGCTCCACGCAAGATCTCACCCCGTGGTGTCAAAATGATCACAAGAACGGTGAGAAAAAATCCCAGAACCACCCGAGGGACCTAGTGAATGACCTACAGAGAGCTGGGACCAAAGTAACAAAGGCTACCATCAGTAACACACTATGCCACCAGGGACTCATATCATGCAGTGCCAGACGTGTCCTTTCTTAAGCCAGTACATGTCCGGGCCCGTCTGAAGTTTGCTAGAGAGCATTTGGATGATCCAGAAGAGGATTGGGATAATGTCATATGGTCAGATCAAACCAAAGTAGAACATTTTGGTAAAAACTCAACTCGTCGTGTTTGGAGGAGAAAGAATGCTGAGTTGCATCCAAAGAACACCATACCTACTGTGACAAAGCATGGGGGTGGAAACATCATGCTTTGGGGCTGTATTTCTGCTAAGGGACCAGGATGACTGATCCATGTAAAGGAAAAAATGAATGGGCCATGTATCGTGAAATTCTCCTTCCATCAGCAAGGGCATTGAAGATGAAACGTGGCTGGGTCTTTCAGCATGAAAATGATCCCAAACACACCGTCCGGGCAATGAAGGAGTGGCTTCGTAAGAAGCATTTCAAGGTCCTGGAGTGGCCTAGCCAGTCTCCAGATCTCAACCCCATAGAAAACCTTTGGAGGGAGTTGAAAGTCCATGTTGCCCAGCGACAGCCCAAAACATCACTGCTCTAGAGGAGATCTGCATGGAGGAACAGGCCAAAATACCAGCAACAGTGTGTGAGAACCTTGTGAAGACAGAAAACATGTGACCTCTGTCATTGCCAACAAAGGGGATATAACAGAGTATTGAGATGAACTTTTGTTATTGACCAAATCAGACAAAGGGATTTACAAATCAGACAATGTGATTTTATGGATATTTTTTCTCATTCTGTCTCTCATAGTTGAGGTTATAACCTATGATGATAATTACAGCCTCTCATCTTTATAAGGGGGAGAACTTGCACAATTGGTGGCTGACTAAATACTTTTTTGCCCCATTGTATAACCTCCAGATATCAGCCGCTCCCTTATTACGCTCCAGCAGGAATATATAATGTGTCAGGTGATCAGGGCTTGTCCAGTCCACTGTATATTTCGCCTTCCTTGTTACAGTGTACCAGTGCAGACAATCCTCTGTGAGCTAAACATAGCAGCGGTATAAATCTCTCAGCCTCAAGTACAGGCTGTTTATCTCACACAGGATTATCCTGTCTGACACATTGTACCAAATCTTCAGCTGTGTGAACAGAACCAGGTCATGACAGAGGTTTTGCCTTCACTGACAGCAAGCAGAAATCTTGAGATGTTCCAAAACGTCACCTCTTTATATACATAGGACTTCATGTTTTCTCCTGTTATTTCTCCTGCAGCGACCTGTCGGATGGGATGATAGTCGACCTCATTGCGTCGTATCTGGTTCTGCCCAACAGATTCACTATCCCTTTAAGCGCCTTAGTGAATGCTGCCCAGCTCCGATTCCCCGTGCCGCAGGTTAGTATTATAAGGGCAGAGGACATGGTAGGAGGTGATTGGGTCATGGTGGTCGGGCAGCACATTGTGACGTCACTTTTTACCTTTCAGGGCATATTAAGAGTTTATCTCATTGAGGCTGAAAACTTGATCCCGAAGGACACTTATCTGAGGGGCATCATAAAAGGCAAATCTGACCCATACTCTGTCATGAGGGTTGGAAACCAGACCTTCAAGAGCCGGACCATCAAGGGTACTCTTAATCCTCACTGGAATGAGATGTATGAGGTGAGTGGATGTATATAACACCCCCATTTAATATATCTCTGTTCCTCCCTACAGCGTAGCAATGTATTTACCTCAGAGATGGGAAATATCCAGTAGTCTAGTTACAGTGTATTTACCTCAGAGATGGATAATATCCAGTAGTCTAGTTATAGTGTATTTACCCCAGAGATGGGCAATATCCAGTAGTCTAGTTACAGTGTATTTACCTCAGAGATGGGCAATATCTAGTAGTCTGTTTACAGTGTTTTTACCTCAGAGATGGGTAATATCCAGTAGTCTAGTTACAGTGTATTTACCTCAGAAATGGGTAATATCCAGTAGTCTAGTTACAGTGTATTTACCTCAGAGATTGGCAATATCCAGTAGTCTAGTTACAGTGTATTTACCTCAGAGATGGTCAATATCCAGTAGTCTAGGTACAGTATATTTACCTCAGAGATGGGCAATATCCAGTAGTCTAGTTACAGTGTATTTACCTCAGAGATGGGCAATATCCAGTAGTCTAGTTACAGTGTATTTACCTCAGAGAGGGGCAATATCTAGTAGTCTAGTTACAGTGTATTTACCTCAGAGATGGACATTGATTCAGTGATGCAACAACAGCGTATTTACCTCAGAGATAGGTGTTCATCCAGTGACATAAAAACAGTGTATTTACCTCAGAGATGGACATTGTTTTGGTGATAAAAACAGCATATTCACTTCAGACACAGGCAATGATCCATTGATCTAATAACAGTATATTTACCTCAGAGATGGGCTGTAATACAGTAATATGATAGTATCTAGGCGATCTAGTTTCAGTGTATTTACCTTAAAGATGAGCAATGAGTGAGTGATGTAATGAGAGATAGGTGTTAATCAAGGGATATAACAACAGCGTATTTACCTCAGATGGGGTTAGGGTCCATTGATATAATAAGTGTATTTTCCTTTGTAGATTGGCGGTAATCAGGTTATATAATAACAGTGCCCCAATCCCAACGTAATGTAAAAATGGGGTAGATATCTCCATGATACAAACATAATAGACATTCTGTACAGTATATCTATATGACCGTTCTGTGTGTGTATATAGATGGTCTGGTGCAGTATATATCTCTCCTGTATATAATTTTTGCCCATTTTTCTCAGTTTGTCATTCACGAGGTTCCCGGGCAGGACCTGGAACTCGATCTTTATGATGAGGATCCGGACAAGGACGATTTTTTGGGAAGGTAATGTCAGCTATGTGAGGAGGGGTCATACATGTAATGTAGAGGAGGTCATACATGTAATGTTTAGGAGGTCATACATGTAATGTGGAGGGGGTGATATGTGTGATGGAGAGGAGGTCATATGTGTGATGTGGAGGAGGTCATACGTGTGATGTGGAAGAGGTCATACGTGTGATGTGGAGGAGGTCATACGTGTGATGTGGAGGAGGTCATACGTGTGATGTGGAGGTCATACGTGTGATGTGGAGGAGGTCATACGTGTGATGTGGAGGAGGTCATACGTGTGATGTGGAGGAGGTTATACGTGTGATGTGGAGGAGGTCATACGTGTGATGTGGAGGAGGTTATACGTGTGGTGTGGAGGAGGTCATGTGTGATGTGGAGGAGGTTATACGTGTGATGTGGAGGAGGTCATGTGTGATGTGGAGGAGGTTATACGTGTGATGTGGAGGAGGTCATGTGTGATGTGGAGGAGGTCATATGTGTGATGTGGAGGAGGTCATACGTGTGATGTGGAGGAGGTCATACATGTAATGTGGAGGGGGTGATATGTGTGATGTGGAGGAGGTCATCCGTGTGATGTGGAGGAGGTCATATGTGTGATGTGGAGGAGGTCATACATGTAATGTGGAGGGGGTGATATGTGTGATGTGGAGGAGGTCATCCGTGTGATGTGGAGGAGGTCATACATGTAATGTGGAGGGGGTGATATGTGTGATGTGGAGGAGGTCATCCGTGTGATGTGGAGGAGGTCATACGTGTGATGTGGAGGAGGTCATACATGTAATGTGGAGGGGGTGATATGTGTGATGTGGAGGAGGTCATCCGTGTGATGTGGAGGAGGTCATACGTTTGATGTGGAGGAGGTCATACAGGTGATGTTGAGGGGTCATACAGGTAATGTCGAGGGTCATATGTAACGTGTGCACTTTGTGCTCTACAGTTTGGTCATCGGTCTGGAGGGTGTCATGAAGGATCGGATCGTGGATGAGGTGAGCAGGTTTCTGGCGTGCTTAGAGTGGACAGTGACCTGTGATTTGTGGCTGACCTTTGCTTCTTCTCTCCCTCCAGTGGTTCCCGCTCAGCGATGTGGTCAGTGGGACGGTTCACTTGAAGCTCGAGTGGTTATCGCTGCTGGCTGCTCAGGATAAGCTGCAGGAGGTGAGCGACTTGTCATTGAGGACAACCCCCCCCTCCCTCTCAAACTCTATAAAGGTTCACATCGCCCGCCCGGACAGTGATGCTGCAGGGTCACAGTGGTAATCAGTAGTGATTGTGATCACCTCAGAGATGAACGATGATCGGGTGATATAATAATAGTGTATTTACCTCAGAGGTGGCGATGATCCAGTGAGGTGATGTCATAAGTGTATTTACCTCAGAGATGGAACAATGATCCAGTGATATAGTAACATTGTATTTACCTCAGAGGTGGCGAGGATCCAGTGAGGTGATGTCATAAGTGTATTTACCTCAGAGATGGGACAATGATCCAGTGATATAGTAACACTGTATTTACCTCAGAGGTGGCGAGGATCCAGTGAGGTGATGTCATAAGTGTATTTACCTCAGAGATGGGACAATGATCCAGTGATATAGTAACATTGTATTTACTTCAGAGGTGGCAATGATCCAGTGAGGTGATGTCATAAGTGTATTTACCTCAAAGATGGGACAATGATCCAGTGATATAGTAACATTGTATTTACCTCAGAGGTGGCGATGATCCAGTGAGGTGATGTCATAAGTGTATTTACCTCAGAGATGGGACAATGATCCAGTGATATAGTAACATTGTATTTACCTCAGAGGTGGCGAGGATCCAGTGAGGTGATGTCATAAGTGTATTTACCTCAGAGATGGGACAATGATCCAGCGATATAGTAACATTGTATTTACCTCAGAGGTTGTTGATGACTTTGTGTGACAATTAACTACTATACCTCTGAATTTACCTCAGAGATGGACAATGGTCAGGTGATATAATAATGGTAAGTAAATACTGGCGCAACAAAAATATATATAAAACTTACTGTGTTTCATTATTAGTGGTTGAAAGAGTCCCTGTTAAGCCAAAGGATAATTATCAATAGAAGCGTTAGCTATATTGGGTGTGCGCATCTATACAGGATAAATCTTATAAATCTAAGGGGGTACTCCTCTGCTCAGCGTTTGGAACAAACTGTTCCGAACGCTGGAAACTGTGCCGGGAGCTTGTGATGTCATAGCCCCGCCCACTCACGATTTCACGCCCTGCCCACTCATGATATCCCACCTGCCCCCTCAATGCAAGTCTATGGGAGGGGGCGGGGCGTGATATCTATTGCTAATTATCCTTCGGCTTAACAGGGACTCTTGTACCTCACATCATATCCCAGTGATCCTGTGGGAGATATTTTCCGCATTTACTTGTGCAATCATATACATGTCTTTCAACCAATAATAATAAAACACAGTAAGTTTTATATATATTTTTGTTGCGCCACTATTTACTTATTTATTAGATTTATTCATTTATGTATGGGTGACAGGGACCCATAACTATACCAGACAGCAACACTAATTTTTTCTGGGAACCCCCTCCACCCACTCCATAGGAGCGCTAGTGATTACACAAAACGATATAATAATGGTGTATTTTCCTCAGAAACGAACAATGATATGGTGATATCGTATAGATATAACAGCGTACTTACCTCAGAAGCTGTGATGTTCTGGTGCGGTGATACAGAAACTAGTAGAGATGATTGATATAACATATTTATATGAGTGACAGTGATCTGGTGACATATTTTTCTAAGATTGATGATGATTATGATGATTCGGTAATATATATAGCACATAGTGCGTTTACCTCAGCAATAGGCGATGATTCAGTGCTTTGATATAAGTGTATTTACCTCAGTGGTGGACAATGATCCAGTGTGGTGATGTGAATAACAGTGAGTTTACTGTAGAGATGGATGATGATCCGGTAATATGACAGGTTGTTTTTTTTTATTTTTTATAGCTGATCTAATAATAGTGATCTAAAAACAATTTATTCACATTAGACATGGCTAGTATGGTAGTGATATAGTGTATTTACCTCAGAGTTGGGCGGTGATATGCTGATAGAATAAAAATGTAGTTACCTCAGAGATGTCAGTGATATGATGATAGAATTCAAATGTAGTTACCTCAGAGTTGGGCGGTGATATGATGATAGAATAAAAATGTAATTAATTCAGAGATGTCAGTGATATGATGATAGAATTCAAATGTACTTACCTCAGAGTTGGGTGGTGATATGATGATAGAATAAAATTGTAGTTACCTCAGAGATATCAGTGATATGATGATAGAATAAAAATTTAGTTACTTCAGAGATGTCAGTGATATGATGATAGAAATTTTTTTTTATTTACCTAAGAGATGGCGGTGATATAATGATAGAATAAAAATGTAGTTACCTCAGAGATAGCGTTGATATGATGATAGAATTCAAATGTAGTTACCTTAGAGTTGGGCGGTGATATGATGATAGAATAAAATTGTAGTTACCTAAGAGATATCAGTGATATGATGATAGAATAAAAAAATTTATTTACCTCAGAGATGGTGATGATATAATGATAGAAATCAAATGTATTTACCTCAGAGTTGGGCGGTGATATGATGATAGAATAAAATTGTAGTTACCTCAGAGATATCAGTGATATGATGATATAATTCAAATGTAGTTACTTCAGAGATGTCAGTGATAAGATGATAGAATAAAAAAATGTATTTACCTCAGAGATGGCGGTGATATAATGATAGAATAAAAACGTAGTTACTTCAGAGATGGCGTTAATATGATGATAGAATTCAAATGTAGTTGCTTCAGAGATGTCAGTGATATGATGGTAGAATAAAAAAAATGTATTTACCTCAGAGATGGCGGTGATATAATGATAGAATAAAAATGTAGTTAAAATTTAATTTACCTCAGACATGGCATTGATATGCTGATAGAATAAAAATCTATTTACTTCAGACATGGCCTTGATATGCTGATAGAATTAAAATGCATTTACCTCACAGCTGGGAAGTGATATGCTGATAAGATAAAAATGTATTTACCTCATATATAACTTTGATTCAAGTGATAAAATAACAATGTATTTACCTCAGACAAATAATAAAAGTGTATTTACCTTAGAGTTGACCCAGTCACATGACAGTGTATTTATCTGAGTGATCCAATGATAAACTAACAATGTATTCACTTCAGAGAGGGACAATGTTGTCCTAACAGTGTATTTACCTTAACAATGGGTGATGATCTGGTGATATAATAACAGGGATTGTATATACCTCAGAGATAGGGAGGTAAACCAGTGATATAATATCTGTATATTTACCTCAGAGACGGGTGAGACTGTGCCATGTGTCGTCTTCTGACACCTTTCTGCTCCTTTCTTTCTGCTGTAGGCCAATAATGGTTCGTCCACCGCCATGGTCATAGTATATTTGGACAGCGCCGGTTGTCTGCCGGTAAGTGACATACTCTACATATTATGTGACCCCCTTGTGACCCCCGCCTCCATGTGTACCCCTCACCACTCACTTATGTTGTCCTGTTCATTCTACAGAAAAACCATTTTGAATATTCAAACAACGAGTACGCGGCCCGGAAGCAAAGATATATCCCGAGGGTGCGTTATTATTTGCAACTACTGTTCTGTGTTATCAGCCAGTTTTAGCGGGTAGATCAGTGTTTTCCTACCAGGGTGCCTCCAGCTGTTGGCTGTCCGGGCATGCTGGGAGTTGTAGTTTTGGAACAGCTAAAGGCACCCTGGTTGGGAAACAATGAGGTAAATGACGTGGTGGAATGTGATGGTGTTTGTTATAAGCTTTTGTTCTGTGTTTCGTGCAGGGCGATAGGGAGCCGTGCTCGTACGTCATCATGTGTGTGGGGAAGAAGTCGGTGAAGAGTAAGGTGAGTGGCCGCAAGGATCGGGGGATTCATGGTCGACCCCGGGGGGGTTGCATTTCCTCACCATTTTAAATATCGCTGCTTGCTGTCAGTGAATGGAGACCTTCTTGTTTATGTCCATAAGCTCCACCCCCTGAAGCCCCATTACTTTATATTGTACAATGAAGAAGTCGGTAATGGCCCGGGGTGGGAGGGCAGTGATCCGATAGTCAGGTGACCTAAGCGTGTGTGTCATGGCTGGTGCCTGTTGTACACCATTAATGTCTCTTCTTCTTGCAGACTTGCTCCAACACCAAGGACCCCGTGTGGGAACAGGCCTTCGCCTTCTTCATACAGGACGTACACATGCAGCATCTACATGTGGAGGTAACATGGCTGCCTTGCGCCAAACTTCATAGATTTCTGCTTGTCAGGGAAGGAGCAGAGCCTCTGCAGTAACATGACAGTATAGCTGTAAAGATTCCTGTAGGGGAAGTACAAGGGAATCTATTATCAGCTGCCAGAGGAAGAAGGAGCAGAGCCTTTGCAGTTACATGGCAGCATAGCTATGCAGACTTCTGTAGGGAAAGTACAAGGGAATCTATTATCAGCTGCCAGAAGAGGTAGAAGCAGAACCTTTGCAGTAACATGGCAGTATAGCTATGCAGACTCCTGTAGGGGAAATACAAGGGAATATATTGCCAGCTGCCAGAAGAGGTAGTAGGAAAGTCTTTGCAGTAACATGGCGGTATAGCTGTAAAGACTTGTGTACGGTAATTACGAAGTAATATATTGTCAGCTGCCAGAAGAGGTAGGAGCAGAACTTTTGCAGCAACATGGAAGTATAGCTGTAAAGACTCCCGTAGGGGAAGTATGAGGCAATATATTGTCAGCTGCCAGAAGAAGTAGGAGCAGAGCCTTTGCAGTAACGTGGCAGTATAGCTATGCAGACTCCTGTAGGGGAAGTACAAAGGAATATATTGCCAGCTGCCAGAAGAGGTAGTAGGAAAGTCTTTGCAGTAACATGGCAGTATAGCTGTAAAGACTCCCGTAGGGGAAGTATGGGGCAATATATTGTCAGCTGCCAGAAGAGGTAGGAGCAGAGCCTTTGCAGTAACATGGCTCTATAGCTGTAAAGACTCGTGTACATGAATTACGAAGTAATATATTGTTAGCTGCCAGAAGAGGTCGGAGAAGAGCCTTTACAGTAACATTGCAGTATAGCTGTAAAGACTCCTGTAGGGGAAGTATGGGGCAATATATTGTCAGCTGCCAGAAGAGGTAGGAGCAGAGCCTTTGCAGTAACATGGTGCTATAACTGTAAAGACACGTGTACATGAATTACGAAGTAATATATTGTTAGCTTCCAGAAGAGGTCGGAGAAGAGCCTTTACAGTAACATGGCAGTATAGCTGTAAAGACTCCTGTGGGGGAAGTACAAGAGAATATATTGTCAGTTGCCAGAAGAGGTAGGAGCAGAGCCTTTGCAGTAACATGGCAGTATAGCTGTAAGGACTCCCATAGAGGAAGTATAAGGCAATATAATGTCAGCTGCCAGAAGAGGTAGTAGGAGAGCCTTTGCAGTAACATGGTGGTGTAGCTGTAAAGACCTGTGTAAGGGAATTACAAAGTAATATATTTTCCACTGCCAGAAGAGGTAGGAGCAGAGCTTTTGCAGCAACATGGCCGTATAGCTGAAAAGACTCCTTTAGGGAAAGTACAAGGGAATATATTGTCAGCTGCCAGAGGAAGAAGGAGCAGATCCTTTGCAGTACAATGCAGTGTAGCTCAGAAGAAAGGACTATATTGTCAGCTGCCAGAGGCGGAGGGAGTCTGATTTTGTCCAAAGCCCGTAGGAGCACAGATTAGCAGCAATGGGAGCAAAAACTGAGAGCATTTCAGGACTTTTGCTGTGAAAATGAATCATTCATATATCTATTTTAATGTCCCTGATGTCAACAAGAGCAGTGCTGTGTAGTTTACTGTAGCACACCGCAGTGTAGACCGGTCACCCATGATATTCTGTGGGCGGATGAATCTATCATTAGGAGCGGTGATTTGCCTGTAGTGTTCATCAGTTTGATGGCTGTAGATTATACGTGGCGTCTCGTGTGTCTCCAGGTGAAGGATGATGACAGGCAGTGCGCCCTCGGTATGCTGGACATCCCTCTGCATCGCCTCCTGTCCAGTGACAACCTGACCGTGGACCAGAAGTTCCCTCTCAATAACTCGGGGCCCAGCAGCTATATCAAGATGAAGATAGTTCTCCGGGTGAGTGCTGGCGCCTTCCAGACAGATTGTTGTCATTGACCGCATGCTGTATATATCTCCATCACTGACCACATGCTGTATATATCTCCATCACTGACCGCATGCTGTATATATCTCCATCACTGACCGCATGCTGTATATGTCTCCATCACTGTCCGCATGCTGTATATGTCTCCATCACTGACCGCATGCTGTATATATATCCCCATCACTGACCGCATGCTGTATATATCTCCATCACTGACCGCATTCTGTATATGTCTCCATCACTGACCGCATGCTGTATATGTCTCCATCACTGACCGCATGCTGTATATATCTCCATCACTGACCGCATGCTGTATATATCTCCATCACTGGCCGCATGCTGTATATATCTCCATCACTGACCGCATGCTGTATATATCTCCATCACTGACCACATGCTGTATATATCTCCATCACTGACCACATGCTGTATATGTCTCCATCACTGACCGCATGCTGTATATATCTCCATCACTGACCGCATGCTGTATATATCTCCATCACTGACCGCATGCTGTATATATCTCCATCACTGACCGCATGCTGTATATATCTCCATCACTGACCGCATGCTGTATATATCTCCATCACTGACCGCATGCTCTATATGTCTCCATCACTGACCGCATGCTGTATATGTCTCCATCACTGACCGCATGCTGTATATATCTCCATCACTGACCGCATGCTGTATATATCTCCATCACTGACCGCATGCTGTATATATCTCCATCACTGACCGCATGCTGTATATGTCTCCATCACTGACCGCATGCTGTATATGTCTCCATCACTGTCCGCATGCTGTATATATCTCCATCACTGACCGCATGCTGTATATATCTCTATCACTGACCGCATGCTGTATATATCTCCATCACTGACCGCATGCTGTATATGTCTCCATCACTGACCGCATGCTGTATATATCTCCATCACTGACCGCATGCTGTATATATCTCCATCACTGACCGCATGCTGTATATATCTCCATCACTGACCGCATGCTGTATATGTCTCCATCACTGACCGCATGCTGTATATATCTCCATCACTGACCGCATGCTGTATATATCTCTATCACTGACCGCATGCTGTATATATCTCCATCACTGACCGCATGCTGTATATATCTCCATCACTGACCGCATGCTGTATATGTCTCCATCAATGACCGCATGCTGTATATGTCTCCATCACTGACCGCATGCTGTATATATCTCCATCACTGACCGCATGCTGTATATATCTCCATCACTGACCGCATGCTGTATATATCTCCATCACTGACCGCATGCTGTATATATCTCCATCACTGACCGCATGCTGTATATATCTCCATCACTGACCGCATGCTGTATATATCTCCATCATTGACCGCATGCTGTATATATCTCCATCACTGACCGCATGCTGTATATATCTCCATCACTGACCGCATGCTGTATATATCTCCATCACTGACCGCATGCTGTATATATCTCTATCACTGACCGCATGCTGTATATATCTCCATCACTGACCGCATGCTGTATATATCTCCATCACTGACCGCATGCTGTATATGTCTCCATCACTGACCGCATGCTGTATATATCTCCATCACTGACCGCATGCTGTATATGTCTCCATCACTGACCGCATGCTGTATATGTCTCCATCACTGACCGCATGCTGTATATGTCTCCATCACTGACCGCATGCTGTATATGTCTCCATCACTGACCGCATGCTGTATATGTCTCCATCACTGACCGCATGCTGTATATGTCTCCATCACTGACCGCATGCTGTATATGTCTCCATCACTGACCGCATGCTGTATATATCTCCATCACTGACCGCATGCTGTATATGTCTCCATCACTGACCGCATGCTGTATATGTCTCCATCACTGACCGCATGCTGTATATGTCTCCATCACTGACCGCATGCTGTATATGTCTCCATCACTGACCGCATGCTGTATATGTCTCCATCACTGACCGCATGCTGTATATATCTCCATCACTGACCGCATGCTGTATATATCTCCATCACTGACCGCATGCTGTATATGTCTCCATCACTGACCGCATGCTGTATATGTCTCCATCACTGACCGCATGCTGTATATGTCTCCATCACTGACCGCATGCTGTATATGTCTCCATCACTGACCGCATGCTGTATATGTCTCCATCACTGACCGCATGCTGTATATGTCTCCATCACTGACCGCATGCTGTATGTCTCCATCACTGACCGCATGCTGTATATATCTCCATCACTGACCGCATGCTGTATATATCTCCATCACTGACCGCAAGCTGTATATATCTCCATCACTGACCGCATGCTGTATATATCTCCATCACTGACCGCATGCTGTATATATCTCCATCACTGACCGCATGCTGTATATATCTCCATCACTGACCGCATGCTGTATATATCTCCATCACTGACCGCATGCTGTATATATCTCCATCACTGTCCGCATGCTGTATATATCTCCATCACTGACCGCATGCTGTATATATCTCCATCACTGACCGCATGCTGTATATATCTCCATCACTGACCGCATGCTGTATATATCTCCATCACTGACCGCATGCTGTATATATCTCCATCACTGACCGCATGCTGTATATATCTCCATCACTGACCGCATGCTGTATATATCTCCATCACTGACCGCATGCTGTATATATCTCCATCACTGACCGCATGCTGTATATATCTCCATCACTGACCGCATGCTGTATATATCTCCATCACTGACCGCATGCTGTATATATCTCCATCACTGTCCGCATGCTGTATATGTCTCCATCACTGACCGCATGCTGTATATGTCTCCATCACTGTCCGCATGCTGTATATATCTCCATCACTGACCGCATGCTGTATATATATCTCCATCACTGACCGCATGCTGTATATATCTCCATCACTGACCGCATGCTGTATATATCTCCATCACTGACCGCATGCTGTATATGTCTCCATCACTGACCGCATGCTGTATATGTCTCCATCACTGACCGCATGCTGTATATGTCTCCATCACTGACCGCATGCTGTATATGTCTCCATCACTGACCGCATGCTGTATATGTCTCCATCACTGACCGCATGCTGTATATGTCTCCATCACTGACCGCATGCTGTATATATCTCCATCACTGACCGCATGCTGTATATATCTCCATCACTGACCGCATGCTGTATATGTCTCCATCACTGACCGCATGCTGTATATGTCTCCATCACTGACCGCATGCTGTATATATCTCCATCACTGACCACATGCTGTATATATCTCCATCACTGTCCGCATGCTGTATATATCTCCATCACTGTCCGCATGCTGTATATATCTCCATCACTGTCCGCATGCTGTATATATCTCCATCACTGACCACATGCTGTATATATCTCCATCACTGTCCGCATGCTGTATATATCTCCATCACTGTCCGCATGCTGTATATATCTCCATCACTGACAGGTCCTGTATGTTTCCCCCCCCAGGTCCTGCACATTGAGGATCCTGACCCGGACACGGTCTACGCTGGAGTTAACTCCTTAAAGCATGGACCGGTCTCCATTAGACGGATGCAACAAGAGAAATCCCATGGAAACCAACGCAAGCCCAGCGACAGTCAGCAGAGCCAGATCCACTACGTCCCGCACAACGCGGTGGTCCGGAAGGAGAGCATGAACAGTATGAGCCAACAAGTCAGCCATGTGGGATCTGAGCAGATATCAACAGCTGGTCTGGGACAATCCGGTAACACCTCCGCTCCTCGCACCCCCAACCTAAGAAACCTGCACAAAATGGCGCCCAGCCTTATGTCGCTTAACTCCATGGCCTCCTCGGTGTTTGACCTCAGTGAGGACCCCAGGTGCGTCTCAGTAACCCCTTATGGACAGCAGTGTCGCCGATGTATCATGATTCTAATGGTCACTCTTGATGTTTCTAGTGGACCTGGTTTGGTGACTGGAGAGGTCAACATCTCTGTCCGATACGCCACGCTGCGCCGCTCCCTCATTGTGTCCATCAATGGCTGCAGGTAACTTATGGAGCGCCAATATCTCTTGGACCTCACCACATCCCATAATCTCTTGGGAAATTAAAGGGGTTATCCAGGACTTTTTTAAATATATATCAACTGGCTCCAGAAAATTAAACAGATATGTAAATTACTTCTATTAAAAAATCTTAATCCTTTCAGTACTTATGGGCTGCTGAAGTTGAGTTGTTCTTTTCTGTCTAAGTGCTCTTTGATGACACCTGTCTCGGGAACTGTCCAGAGTAGAAGCAAATCCCCATAGCAAACCTCTTCTACTCTGTGCAGTTCCCGAGACAAGCAGAGATGTCAGCAGAGAGCACTGTTGCCAGACAGAAAACAACAACTCAACTTCAGCAGCTGATAATTATTGGAAGGATTAAGATTTTTTAATAGAAGTAATTTACAAATCTGTTTAACTTTCTGGAGCCAGTTGAGATATATATAAAACATTTTTTTTCCTGGAATACCCCTTTAACATGGTTTTCTGTGTTCTCACCAAGGAACCTGATCCAGTGCTCAAATCACGGAGCTGATCCCTATGTGCGCATGTACCTGCTCCCTGACCGGAGGTGGGCCAGCCGCAAGAAGACAACGGTGAAGAAGAAGACCCTCAACCCCATCTACAATGAGAAGTAAGCAGTGCAACTCCCTGAGTCATGTGACCACACAGACGTGACCATTGTTATCACCGAACCAGACGACTTCTTGTCCTTTATCAGAACTATATTGTCTCAAGATATATGTGTGTATATATATATATATATATATATATATATATTTGTAACTGCTCCAGTCAGCGGCACTAGGCACTAGGAACGCTCGGAAATGCGAATTCTCCAAAGACGGCAATGCATTTCTGAGCGGATTCCGCGGAAAGAATTGTTAATATTTTCAGTGGAGGCCGTAACATGGCCTAACAGGCCAAAGGTTTCCTATCTTAGGGTGCGTTCACGCGCTTTTTGTATTTGCGGGTTTTCGCTGCGTATTTGAAAGGGGGCGGGCTCTTCTCGGCTGTCCGCAGCAGATTTTCCACGGAGGAATTTACGCCGCAAGCCCCGTTGAAGTCAGTAGGGACTGCGGCGGATTTTCCGCAGCGTAAATTCCGCCGCAGAAAATCTGCTTCGGACAGCCGAGAAGAGCCCGCCCACTTTTAAATACCCGCAAACACAAAAAGCGTGTGAACGCTCAGGGTACGGTGAGACGAGCGGATCCATAGAGTATTTTACGTTGCGGATCCACCCCTACAGGGTGCCTCGGATGTGCCTGCTCGGAACAGCCATACACCGCTACGAGCAGACACACTGCTGCGATGTGCGAGTCGCCAGGCATGCGCGGTGTGCTCGTACACATTGCCGCCGCTCCCGCTGCTCTCTGAGCTAGGTTGAGAGCAGCCGCGACGTGCAAGTATACTGCGCTTGCGCGTGGCAACTCGCACATTGCAGTTTGTCTGCTCGTAACGGTGTATTGCCGCTCCGAGCCGGCACGTCTGAGACACCCTGTAGGGGTCCTTTGGCGGCGGATCCGCTCGCCCCAAGCTTCTCTAGGACAGTGTTTCCCAACCTGTGTTCCACCAGTTGTTGCAAAACTACAACTCCCAGCATGCCCGGACAGCCGAAGGCTGTCTGGGCATGCTGGGAGTTGTAGGTTTGCAACAACTGATGACAAAAATCCATCCTGTCGGTGGCAGCGACTTATGTGCCACTTATATAGCCTTAGGTGAACAACAACACAGGTGTCTCTCCACGTGGTTACTCCGATTCTAGTAGTTGTAACTGATCCGGTCTTTCACCAGGGTACCCCAAAAGTCAGAACCTGTCCCCCCTCCTTAAAGGGGTACTACACTGGAAAACTTTTTTTTTTTTTTTTAAATCAACCGGTGCCAGAAAGTTAAACAGATTTTGTAAATTACTTCTATAAAAAAAAATCTTAATCCTTCCAGTACTTATCAGCTGCTGTATGCTCCACAGGAAGTTCTTTTCTTTTTGAATTTCCTTTCTGTCTGACCACAGTGCTCTCTGCTGACACCTCTGTCCATGTCAGGTACTGTCCAGAGCAGGAGAGGTTTTCTATGGGGATTTTCTCTTACTCTGGACAGTTCCTGACATGGACAGAGGGGGTCAGCAGAGAGCACTTGTGGTCAGACAGAAAGGAAATTCAAAAAGAAAAGAACTTCCTGTGGAGCATACAGCAGCTGATAAGTACTGGAAGGGTTAAGATTTTTAAAACAGAAGTAATTTACAAATCCGTTTAACTTTCTGGCGCCAGTTGAGTAACAATAAGATGTTTCCCAGGGTAGTACCCCTTTTAAAGGGGTACTCCGCTGCCCAGCGTTGGAACAAATTGAGGAGGCGGGGTGTGATGTCACGAGGGGGCGGGGCTATACCGTCACAAGCTCCCGGCGCCGGCTCCAGCCTTCGGAATAGTTTGCTCCAAACGCTGAGCAGCGGAGTACCCCTTTAATATCATTGTATACATTTTGCAGGTTGTTGCGGACAGGAACTGTGACCTTTTAGGTTTATGTGCTACATCCAAAGACGTTCTAAAGGCTCGAGGTGGGGGGGTGAGGGGGTGTCCTCCATCTTTTTCTTTGGGGGTCACCAACAGAGACCATTACAGTCCATTTCCAGACAGTAGCTGGGGCCAAGCGGATGGTCAAAAATGAGAGCAGGGTCAGGTAAATTGGGACATGAAGTTATGGGGGGCGGCGTATTACAGAGAACCTTTCTATAGAATGGGGGGGGGGGTCCCTCTCCCTTTCAGGATTCCCAGTAATTGAATTTCCCTCCGTTCTCCAGGTTTGAGTTTCTGGTTTCCCTTGAAGACGCCAAGAAGCGGACGCTGGACATCGCAGTGAAGAACAATCGGCCGTTTGGATCCAACGAAAGGAAGGAGATGGGGAAGGTGAGTGATGGACCCGGCTCACCAGCAGGGGGCGACTACTACTCCTAGTATCTATGCGCTCTGGGCTCCAGTATGATATGAACATCTTGTTCCCTTTCCTCACAGGCGCTGGTGGATCTGTCCCAGGAAGACGTTGACCAGGGATTCACCACTTGGTAAGACCGTGGTCCATAGAAGGACAAACCGTGACATGATGGGAACCTAGATGTCCCCTCTGACCCCAGCACAAGGACCGTGTACATACATAAAAGGGAAATTCTGCTGAGATTAAATTAGATGTCCAAAGTTATTTCATAGGGCGTAAAGGGGTACTCCGCCCCTAGACATCTTATCCCCTATCCAAAGGATAGGGGAGAAGATGTCAGATCGCGGGGGTCCCGCCACTGGGGACCCCCGGGATCTCGGCTGCAGGACCCACCTGTTGCGGCTTCCGGCAGCGCTGGAGGCTCTCATCCTAATGCCTCCCGACCAACAGATGGGTCCTGCAGCCGAGATCTCAGGGGTCCCCAGTGGCAGGACCCCCGCGATCTGACATCTTCTCCCCTATCCTTTGGATAGGGAATAAGATGTCTAGGGGCGGAGTACCCCTTTAAGGCTAGGTTCACACTACGGAATTTCCGCCTGCAATTCCGCGTTAAAATTGCAGGCAGAAATTCAGCTTACTAAAATGTATAGTATAGTGCAGCGGTCTCCAACTTGCAGACCTCCAGATGTTGCAAAACTACAACTCCCGGCATACACATCTGGAGGTCCGCAGGTTGAAGACCACTGGTATAGTGAATGGGTTTCCGTTCACAAATTCACACTTCGGAATTCGTGAACGGAAAATCCGCTTGAAAATTTCCGCCTGAAGAATGGCGTTGCTCATTCTTCAGGCGGAAATACTTGCGGAACACATTGCAGTCTATTGGAGACTGCAGTGTCCGCGCGGTCCTAGCACCGACAGATTCAGTCAGCGCTGGCCGCACTCAGAATCCGCAGTGTGAACTTAGCCTAATAGGTTTATATTTCAAAAGTTTTTGGGATCTCGTGTACTCCCCCAGTAGTTATGTACTGCTCATTTCCTTCTGTGTGACTCCCCAGGAGCTCACTTTCTTTGTTCGCTCATCCTCCCTTTCCGGGCCAAACACATCACAGTTTTTAAGCTTAAAAGGGATACTCCGCTGGAAAACTGTTTTTTTTTTTTTTTTTTAATTAACTGATGCCAGAAAGTTATTCAGATTTGTAAATTACTTCTATATAATATGTTAACCCTTCCAGTACTTATCAGCTGCTGTATGCTCTACAGGAAGTTGTGTAGTTCTTTCCAGTCTGACCACAGTGCTCTCTGCTGACACCTCTGTTCATGTCAGGAACTGTCCGGAGCAGGAGAGGTTTGCTATGGGGATTGGCTCCTGCGCTGGACAGTTCCTAAAATGAACAGAGGTGTCAGCAGAGAGCACTGTGGTCAGACAGAAAGGACATTCAAAAAGAAAAGTGTAAGTACTGGAAGGATTAAGATTTTTTTTTTTAAAAGAAATAATTTACAAATCTGTTTAACTTTCTGGCACCAGTTGATTTAAAAAAAAAAGTTTTCCAGCAGAGTACCCCTTTAAAGACACACTTTGGTGATTTTTGTTTAATTTTTGCTCATACAGTGCAGCACAGACTCTTAGGAGAGAATAATGTAGAGGTTCTTGTGTATGCATTGTGCTTTTCTGTTAAAGCCCATGTAGCAGGCATGAGTTTGCAGCCATCCTGATTCCAATTCTAATCACTGAAATAATTTCCTAATGCTGCCTAGATTTCCCATGAATCCTCTGACTTTTCAGAGAGAGGGGGGGTAGAGTCTGATCACTGCACCTGGTCATTAATTAGGCTGCTGGTGCTGGAGGTCATCCCAAGTGAACTGATTACTCATAAGTGATTGAGTAGTTTTTGCTGCAACGTTGTTAAGGTTGCAGTAAATGACACGTCATTACCGCAGTTTGCAATATTTCTGTTAAAGCACAATTTTGCTGAGGAAAATACTGCAAAAAAATAAAAACTTTGTGAACACTACCTCGGGGGAGAAGGGGCATAACTGCTATATATGTTGAACCCATAGCAATAGCATCAGTATACAAATTGAGCTGGAGGGGTATAATTGCTATATATCCTGATCCCATAGAGATAGCAGCAGTATATAGATAGAGCTGGAGGGGGATGTCTATAACTGCTATATATGTTGAACCCATAGCAATAGCATCAGTATACAAATTGAGTTGGAGGGGTATAATTGCTATATATCCTGATCCCATAGAGATAGCAGCAGTATATAGATAGAGCTGGAGGGGGATGTCTATAACTAATATATATATATATATATATATCCTAATCCCATAGAGATAGCAGCAGCAGTATACAGATGGAGCTGGAGGAGAGGTGTATAACTACTATATATCCTAATCCCATAGAGATAGCAGCAGTATATAGATAGAGCTGGAGGGGGATGTCTATAACTACTATATATCCTGATCCCACAGAGATAGCAGCAGCAGTATACAGATGGAGCTGGAGGAGAGGTGTATAACTACTATATATATATATATATATCCTGATCCCATACAGAGAACTGCAGTATACACAGAGAGGCAGATCAAATCCTGTCCAGAGGAAAAGTTGCTGATTTGCCCATAGCAACCAATCAGATCGCTGCTTTCATTTTTCAGAGACTTTTTCAAAAATGAAAGCACCAATGGGCAACTCAGCAAATCTCCCCCATAGAGCTGGAGGGGAGGTATAGAACTACTATATATTCTGACCCGAGATAGCAGCAGTATACAGATAGAGCTGGAGGGGAGGTGTATACCTACTATATATTCTGATCCCATAGATATAGCAGCAGCAGTATACAGATAGAGCTGGAGGGGAGGTGTATACCTACTACATACTCTGATCCCATAGATATAGCAGCAGTATACAGATAGGGGGAGATTTATCAAAACCTGTCCAGAGGAAACGTTGCCGAGTTGCCCATAGCAACCAATCAGATTGCTGCTTTCATTTTTGAAAAGGTCTCGGAGAAATGAAAGCAGCGATCTGATTGGTTGCTATGGGCAACTCAACCACTTTTAGTCTGGACAGGTTTTCGTAAAAATCTCCCCCCCCCCCCCCCCCCCCCCCCCATTGAGCTGGAAGGTTAGACCCCCATGTCCGTGTTATATTCTGCTGTAGTCCCTTTCTCTCCCTAATGGCCGCTTTCGTGTCTTGCAGGTTTGAGCTGACGGCGTCCGGTCACCCGAGCTCCTGAATCCCCCCCCCCTCCCCCTCGGCCGCCATGTTATCTGCCTGTAAATAAATATGTACATATGTAAAATATCACTGCAGATTTTATTCCTGTGGGGGCGGGGCTGTATTAATGTAAAGTATATTGTATATAAAATATGCCAGGACCCGCCCCCCTCCGCCATATTGTGCCCACATACCGCTCCACTTTTGCTTGTATTTATACCGACCTGATTATTTATTGATAGAAACAAACAAACCAAAATACTGAATCAGCGCCGCCACCGCCGCCATCATTCATTCCGGAGAATAAAACTATTTTCATTGTAATCGGCTTCTGAGTTTTGATTTCAGCAGCGGCGCAAAAACTACAAAGAAAAGGTGAACGAACCCGAAGCCCTGGCAGTTTAGGATAGAGAAGGGTCAGACACATGGCTCTGCACACGAGCTGTATACACAAAACGGGAGGTGTATAATACTGTATATAAAGTTACTTTGGTTTTTATTTAAGACACGTTGCAGCTTTATACAAGTAAAAAGGAGTCCAGAGACTCCATCTTTAAGTGAATAAAAATGTCCGGGAAGTTGGATGACAACAAGGCAGCCGTTACAGAACAATCATGGCCGCTCGATCCATATGCACCAGTGGTCTCAAACTCCAGATGTTGTAAAATTTTAACTCCCAGTAGGTCTGGACACCAAATAGTCTGTCTGCCACCTCCAGAGGATGCACACTGTCCCTGAAAGGTAAATCAAGGCTTCTCTCTCATTATATCCCTGAGTGCAGTGGTTTTCAAACTGTGGCCCTCCAGATGTTGCAAAACTTCAACTCCCAGCATGTCTGGACACGAAAAAGTCTGTCTGCCACCTCCAGAGGATGCACACGGTCCCTGAAAGGTAAACCAAGGCTTCTCTCATTGTATCCCTTAGAGCAGTGGTCTTCAAACTGTGGTTCTCCAGATGTTGCAAAACTTCAACTCCCAGCATGCCCGGACAGCCGTTGGCTGTCCGGGCATGCTGGGAGTTGAAGTTTTGCAACATCTGGAGGGCCACAGTTTGAAGACCACTGATAGACACATAATGTACGTCCACCAGGGGGAGCTAGCTGTACATTATAGAAGCTCCCTGCTCCCATGCCAGCCTGTGGCTCTCCAGCTGTTACAAGACTACAACTCCCAGCATGCCCAGACAGTATAGTTGTCACATGTTGGACCAGTGATCATCGTACATCCAGATCTTTTAACCTCTGAACCTCGGGCAGAATCTCTTCCAGGTGTTCGATTTCTAGAAAGAAACATGGAAGAACGCAGTGAGACACAGGAGCTGACAATTCATGGGACCCCCCCCCCAGCCCCGAGTAATATGGCCACAGAAACCCACCTAGAACATCCAGTAGATCCTTTATTAACTCCTCAAATGCTGGAAAGAACTCCTCATGCTCCTGGACCTTGTTTATGATGCTGCAGAGAACAAATCAGGAGTTAAAGTGTTCCTGTCATTTGCAAAAATGTTTTATGCAAAAAAGATATTTGTAGTATACATTGGTTTAAAAAAAAGTATATAATTTTGTGTGAAAAAAATTCTGTCCCTGCAGCAAAGTGAGAGCAGGACAAGCGGGGCTCAGTGTACACCGAGGACAAGCAGGGCTCTGTACACCGTGGACAAGCAGGGCTCTGTACACTGAGGTCAAGCAGGGCTCTGTACACTGAGGACAAGAAGGTCGAGGCAAAAGCAGCAGGGACAGCATTTTTTCCACCCAAAAATATCCAACTTTTTTAACCAATGTATATTCCAAATACACATATCATGGAATTATAATGGTATCCTTAGCTGCCCCCCTCACCTGTCTATATCCAGCGTGCCGAGGATCCGCTGCAGGCCTTGGCCGCCTCCTTCCTCCTGCTCTTTGCTGAGTCTCCCCACGGCGTTCACCACTGTCCCTGCGCTGGCCGTGTCATCTGAGGACATCCGGGAAAGAAAGGTTAATGGTGGGACGCATGGGGTTAATAGGAGGACAGACCCCTGGAGACCCTTACAGGCAATACAATGGGGGGGGGGGGGGGGGGTTGTGCAGCTTTCATTACCCAGGCCCAGGAAGCAGCGCAGGTTCTTCATGGCGTTGTTCATTTCGCCCAGTTTGCTGTAGAGTTCGTTCATTCGCGGGTAGATGCCGCTCACGGACGGGACGTCGAACAGCTTCTGGAAGTGGGAGACGAGCGCCTGCAGCACGTGTGGGGAGACGGGGGGGGCCCTGCGGACAGAGGAGGGGACATAACTATGGGAATCGGGCTCTGCCTGGATGACTGCTCTAGTCCTTACCTGTTGTTCCCAACCAAGGTGCTTTCTGCTGTTTCAAAACTACAACTCCCAGCATGCCCGGACAGCCGAAGGCTGTCCGGGCATGCTAGGAGTTGTAGTTTTGCAACAGCTGGAGGCACCCTGGTTGGTAACAGGTGTGTAAGGAAGACTTCCGCTCTACACATACTGGCTGCAGTTATGCATCTATTGCTTTGCAGTGAACATGGTCTGCACTGCCATCTAGAGGCCGATGTTAACACTGCAGCCGTCATGTTGTCTATTTATTGTCATAAATAACACCAAAAGAATGCCCATTTTGCTGTATTTCCCCATTACCCATCTATTTTTGTACCTGCGGCATTGTATACATGAATCTGATATACCCTGACCATTCCCCCCCCCCCCCCCCCCCCTTCCTGCCCCTGTGGATCTGGAGTTGTATCTCTAATTTTATGTGCTTTTAAGTGTTCGTCCTATTTTTGTGCATTTTGTACTAATAAAGCTTGATGAGTTTTTGATACTTTGGTCTATATTTATTGTCATAAGTCTTGGGATCTGCAGGGTCATCACAAATGTCAAATGTTGAAAGAATCACATGTCTTGTAAGATGAATAACACCAAAAGAAAGAAAAAAAAAATATATAAATATATATTTAATAATAATAATAATAATAATAATAATAATAAAAAAACACAAAAAAAAATACTAATAAATGCTGTTTAAAAAAAATAAAAAATAAAAAAGGCATTTTGGAGTAAAAAATTTTTATAAAAAAAAAAAAAAATAAATGACTCATTTTTCAACTCTGAAATACGCCATTTTTTTTTACTTTTTAAAACACTCCAAAATGCAAAAACAGTGTATATTAGTATTAGGATATTTTTTGTAGTTGGTTTTTTTCTATATGCGTTTCAGCCCTTGTATTTTTTTTCTAACTTCATGTCATGTGATTCTTTTATCATGTGACTCTAGCATTTTTACTGAACAGGGGTTAAAAAAAAAAAAATAATAATAATATTAATAATACACACACACACCAATATGCGCACACACAGCCTTTGGCTGTCCAGGCATGCTGGGAGTTGCAGTTTTGCAACAGCTGAAGGCACCTTGGTTGGTAACAGGTGTGTAAGGAAGACTTCCGCTCTACACATACTGGCTGCAGTTATGCATCTATTGCTGTGCAGTGAACGTGGTCTGCACTGCCATCTAGAGGCTGATGTTAATACTGCAGCCGTCATGTTGTCTATTCATTGTCATAACTTTTGGGATCTGCAGGGTCCTCACCTGTCTCCGATTCTCTGCATCCTCCATCATTGTATCCACCAGAAGCAGAAGCTCCTCCACACGGACACCCTCAGACGCCTCCTCGGTTCCGTCCCCCTGCTGGTCGGGCTGCAGCTTCTGCCTCAGCTTAGTCAGTGACCGATGCAGGGCCTTAAAGGCAAAAGGAGCAGATTAATATGGACAGCATAAAAGCTGCACCAGACAGGCAGACATGCACCAAAGGATCATGGGCACCAAAGAGGACGCATCAAACTGATCACTAGTGCAAACATTGTATAAAATATATAAACCTGGTGCAGTACATGCATTTTTTTTTTCCCGCCGCATTTCCTATAGAAAATCTCCCCGACAGTATGGATTACATGTCGGGCAGGATTTTTTTTGTTTACGAAGTCTGTGTTAGGCTGTGAACACTCAACGTTGGTTTGGCCGAAAAAATAAAAAAAAGCCAAGGGAAAAAAGAAATTTTTTTTTTTTTTTTTTGTGGCGGTTTTCCCCCTCCTTCCCAAATGTCACATGTTAAAAGAATCACATGTCTTGCAAGACAAAAAAAACAGGGGATCAAACACCCAAAAAAAAAAAAAAAAAAAAAATTAATCTATAATAAATAATGACACTAAAAAATACTAAATAAATGCTGTTTTTAATAAAAAAAAAAATGTTTAAAAAAAATGTCATTTTGGAGTGTTATAAAAAAAAATGCCTTTCATTTTTTCAGCTCTGAAATACGCCATTTTTTTTATTTTTTTTTTTTTAACACTCCAAAATGCCTTTTTTCTTTTTTTTTTCATCAAAAACAGCATCTGTTCGTATTAGTATTTTATTGGCTTTTTTTTCTCGTGTTTTTCTATATGGCATTTCATAACTTCAAGTCATGTGATTTTTTTTATCATGAATTTTTATTGAACAATCAGGGGTTTAAAAAAAATAAAATAAAATAAAAATTTTTTTTCTTAAAACACACACACCAATATGCACACACGCAGCCTTCGGCTGTCCGGGCATGCTGGGAGTTGTAGTTTTGCAACAGCTGGAGGCACCCAGGTTGGGAAACACTGTACCTGCAGCGACAGTAACTCTCCGGCCCACAGTTCTATGGTCGGCAGCAGATGCAGGAAGGCCGACTCGTCTGTGGCTGCTGACCCTCCGTTCTCCTGGAGCCGGGAGCTGTGTTTATAAAGCAGTGGAGGGGCCCGGGGCCCACGGAGCGCAGCACTGATATCAGACAGGATCTGGAAGACACAGGACGTTCTCAGTACAGTGTTCACACATCATAGTCCGGTATCACAATATGAAAACCGCTTCATAAGAAACCAAGTTATATGAAGAACGATTAGAGAGTCCTGGGGATCCAGAGGTCAGTGCTCAGGCCAACACGGCCGCACTCAGACCGACACGGCCGCCCCCAGACCGACACGGCCGCCCCCAGACCGACACGGCCGCCCCCAGACCAACACGGCCGCACTCAGACATTTCCTCCTCTGATGTGTTATCACCTTGTGCAGCTTATAACAGGTTTTTGCTTCTCTGAATTTTGATGCAGCGACCGGAAGGAGATTCTTCAGATCCTGAGCGCCCAACTCCCTGCAGACATTCTGTACCGAAACACAAGGAGAGTTATATCCTGTATTATACCCCAGAGCTGCACTCACTATTCTGCTGGTGGGGTCACTGTGTACATACATTACATTACTTATCCTGTACTGATCCTGAGTTATATCCTGTATTATACCCCAGATCTGTACTCACTATTCTGCTGGTGGGGTCACTGTGTACATACATTACATTACTTATCCTGTACTGATCCTGAGTTATATCCTGTATTATACTCCAGAGCTGTACTCACTATTCTGCTGGTGAGGTCACTGTGTATATACATTACATTACTTATCCTGTACTGATCCTGAGTTATATCCTGTATTATACTCCAGAGCTGTACTCACTATTCTGCTGGTGAGGTCACTGTGTATATACATTACATTACTTATCCTGTACTGATCCTGAGTTATATCCTGTATTATACACCAGAGCTGTACTCACTATTCTGCTGGTGAGGTCACTGTGTACATACATTACATTACTTATCCTGTACTGATCCTGAGTTATATCCTGTATTATACCCCAGAGCTGCACTCACTATTCTGCTGGTGGGGTCACTGTGTACATACATTACATTACTTATCCTGTACTGATCCTGAGTTATATCCTGTATTATACTGCAGAGCTGTACTCACTATTCTGCTGGTGAGGTCACTGTGTATATACATTACATTACTTATCCTGTACTGATCCTGAGTTATATCCTGTATTATACTGCAGAGCTGTACTCACTATTCTGCTGGTGAGGTCACTGTGTATATACATTACATTACTTATCCTGTACTGATCCTGAGTTATATCCTGTATTATACTCCAGAGCTGTACTCACTATTCTGCTGGTGAGGTCACTGTGTACATACATTACATTACATATCCTGTACTGATCCTGAGTTATATCCTGTATTATACACCAGAGCTGTACTCACTATTCTGCTGGTGAGGTCACTGTGTACATACATTACATTACATATCCTGTACTGATCCTGAGTTATATCCTGTATTATACCCCAGAGCTGTACTTACTATTCTGCTGGTGAGGTCACTGTGTACATACATTATATTACTTATCCTGTACTGATCCTGAGTTATATCCTGTATTATACTCCAGAGCTGTACTCACTATTCTGCTGGTGAGGTCACTGTGTACATTACATTACATTACTTATCCTGTACTGATCCTGAGTTATGTCCTGTATTATGCTCCAGAGCTGTACTCACTATTCTGCTGGTGAGGTCACTGTGTACATACATACCATTACTTATCCTGTACTGATCCTGAGTTATATCCTGTATTATACTCCAGAGCTGTACTCACTATTCTGCTGGTGAGGTCACTGTGTACATTACATTACATTACTTATCCTGTACTGACCCTGAGTTATATCCTGTATTATACTCCAGAGCTGCACTCACTATTCTGCTGGTGAGGTCACTGTGTATATACATTACATTCCTTATCCTGTACTGACCCTGAGTTATATCCTGTATTAAACTCCAGAGCTGTACTCACTATTCTGCTGGTGAGGTCACTGTGTACACACTTTACTTATCCTGTACTCATCCTGAGTTATATCCTGCACTCACTATTCTGCTGGTGGAGTCACCCTTTACTGATGATTAGATTCTGGGGGTGCGCTGTATGTATAGAGATGTGGGAGTATATAATGAACACCTAGCACACTTGTGAATACCTGTAAGAGCCGCTGACATTCACCATCTGACAGAAGCTCCGCCCCCATGATATCCGATCTGCGAGGCTCCGCCTCTTCCTTGTTCACTTGGGTTCCACTTCGGTACCTGATCCATAATACAGAACAATAACAACCTGTAAATGCAGCCGCATTGTAGCGTCTATTCCGTTACACTGTGTCCCCTCCTGCTGTACAGGGTGGAGGGACACGTCCTCACCTGAGGTTATTCTGGATCAGAATATTCTCCATTCTCTTCATCTGCTGCTTGTAGGTTCTGAATTCTCTGACAGAAGGTCTGAGGAGGAGGAAAGAGACAAGTGATCAGATCTGTGGACAACACCATATAGGAAACAGCCGAACAGCGAGGGGGGGGGGGGGGAGGGCTACTGCCTGATTCTGGGAGTCACACACACAAGATAATGAGCGCTGGTCACCACCAAGGATAGAGCCGAACAGTGAGGGGGGGGGGGGGGGAGGGCTACTGCCTGATTCTGGGAGTCACACACAAGATGATGAGCACTGGTCACCACCAAGGATAGAGCCGAACAGTGAGGGGGGGAGGGGGTTTCACCTGTATGAAGCCGCTCTGCTTTCTGACCAGATATGGAGACTCTGGTACCTACAGCAGGGGGACACCAGCTCTCGTACAGCCGGTCCTGATCACACACACTGGTCACGTACCGGGCCTCCATCTCCTCCCGCAGACGCCCGTTCTCCAGCACCAGCTGCTCTTCCTTCCTCCGGGCATCTCGGATCTGCTCCTGATAAGACTGCGGGGAGAGGACAGGGTCACCGCAAATACAGACCACCTGCCGTGTATACAGCCCAGGAGAGCGCCCCCCCCTGTATACAGCCCAGGAGAGCGCCCGCCGTGTATACAGCCCAGGAGAGCGCCCGCCCTGTATACAGCCCAGGAGAGCGCCCGCCCTGTATACAGCCCAGGAGAGCGCCCGCCCTGTATACAGCCCAGGAGAGCGCCCGCCCTGTATACAGCCCAGGAGAGCGCCCACCCTGTATACAGCCCAGGAGAGCGCCCACCCTGTATACAGCCCAGGAGAGCGCCCACCCTGTATACAGCCCAGGAGAGCGCCCACCCTGTATACAGCCAAGGAGAGCGCCCACCCTGTATACAGCCCAGGAGACCGCCCACCATGTATACAGCCCAGGAGACCACCCACCAAGTATACAGCCCAGGAGACCACCCACCCTGTATACAGTCCAGGAGACCACCCACCCTGTATACAGTCCAGGAGACCACCCACCCTGTATACAGTCCAGGAGACCGCACACCCTGTATACAGCCCAGGAGACCACCCACCCTGTATACAGTCCAGGAGACCACCCACCATGTATACAGCACAAGTCATCACAGGACGAGCAGAACAAGCAGGGACAGAGAAGTAATTATAGGACATTATACCGGCCCCGACACACACATCACAGTCACAATCCTCGGGCGTCACCTTGATAAGGGCTTTATAATTTGGAGTTGTGTCCAGGTCCAGTGAACCTTCAGAATGACTCTTCTCCAGAACCGGATCCTTGGAGGATTCATATTTCCTGCAAGTAACAATCAGAGAGAAACCGAATGAGAACACGACCCGGTCTGTATATATCCAGGGTGTAGTATATAGCAGAACATGACCCGGTCTGTATATACCCAGGGTGTATTATAGCAGAGCATGACCCGGTCTGTGTATACCCAGGGTGTATTATAGCAGAACATGACCCGGTCTGTATATACCCAGGGTGTAGTATATAGCAGAACATGACCCGGTCTGTATATACCCAGGGTATAGTATATAGCAGAACATGACCCGGTCTGTATATACCCAGGGTATAGTATATAGCAGAACATGACCCGGTCTGTATATACCCAGGGTGTATTATAGCAGAACATGACCCGGTCTGTATATACCCAGGGTGTATTATAGCAGAACATGACCCGGTCTGTATATACCCAAGGTGTAGTATATAGCAGAACATGACCCGGACTGTATATACCCAGGGTATAGTATATAGCAGAACATGACCCGGACTGTATATACCCAGGCTGTATTATAGCAGAACATGACCCGGTCTGTATATACCCAGGGTATAGTATATAGCAGAACATGACCCGGTCTGTATATACCCAGGCTGTATTATAGCAGAACATGACCCGGTCTGTATATACCCAGGGTATAGTATATAGCAGAACATGACCCGGACTGTATATACCCAGGCTGTATTATAGCAGAACATGACCCGGTCTGTATATACCCAGGATGTATTATAGCAGAACATGACCCGGTCTGTGTATATACCCAGGGTGTAGTATATAGCAGAACATGACCCGGTCTGTATATACCCAGGGTGTATTATAGCAGAACCAAAAAGAAGAAACACTGTGGCAGACTAAAGTAACAAAGAAATAATTGACTTTATGAATAAAACATGATTAAAATACACATAACACAGAGGAATGGCATCTCCTAGCTGAAGTGCATGGGGGTGCTAAGTGTCAAAGTGCCACATGCTATACATACAATAAATACAGTGGGTAAATGAAAGTTGTGTTCTGAATATAGTTGTATAAGTATACAGAGGCAAAAGCATCAGCAATACATTAATATAATATAGAGGTGTTGCACATCCTAAGATGTATGCAAGAAAAGTGCATAGAGTGCAGGCTGAAGCAATACTCACGTGTAAGAGAGCAGTACTAGCGTGGCCAGGAGACGTTGTAGTCCGAAACAGTTGTAGGGGTGGACGTCTGGCCACGCTAGTACTGCTCTCTCACATGTGGGTATTGAATCAGCCTGCACTCTGCACTTTTGGAGCTGCACTCACCTTTTGGAGCTGCACTCACCTGATCTCATCCTGCAGCCTTTTCACCCGTCGCTCGTACCCATCAATGAGATCGAGAATCCTGTAAGGAAGAAGCTGGAGATAAGTCCCATCATCCTTCCAGGCCCAGGAGACCCAGAGAGTGATCACGAGTTATATCAAGGGTATCGTGACCTATGTATAAAGGAAATTCCTGCTCACCCCCTATGTAAATCCGGGCGCGGATCCGCACTTTCCTGATCGATTGGACACTAGAGCCCAAGAGAAGCAGATGATCCAGCACTTGGCAAAATGCAGCTTTATTGGAAATCCTCAGAATAAAAGCATATAACCACCTCGACATAGCCATCTTGACGCGTTTCGAGCGCATGCGCTCGAAACGCGTCAAGATGGCTATGTCGAGGTGAAGTGGTTATATGCTTTTATTCTGAGGATTTCCAATAAAACTGCATTTTGCCAAGTGCTGGAAAATCTGTTTTTCTTTGCCAACGAATTGTGATCTATGCCAGGAAGCTGAGATGGGGGGCTGAGGGTCAGGGGCCCAATATCACAGATCAGGGGGATAGCAGAGCAGTGACCACCCACTCTCCGGGCCGCTCTCTGTTGTCAGCTGATTTTCTAGGGCTGGATCACTGGAAGTGTTGCTTAATAATACAGCCCAGTGGTGAGCGACCCCAGGCACTACAACTCCCAGCCTGCCTTGTTATCAGATGATTGTCAGGGCATGCTGGGAGCAGTAGTTTCATAGTGGCTGCACTCCACTCCTCAAGTCTGTCTTATATCTGACAATGACATAACTAAGTTCTTGTATTGATGGGGTTTAGCGATGTTGGACGTGGTGGTAAATGCCGGACCGGACCCCACATCACACTCACTGCTGATCCAGAGAGTTGTTCTCCTGTGGCTGCCGCTTCATCAGACGCCGGAAGTTCTTCCTCCTATTCTCCAGCCTCTTCTCCTCTGCAGCCGCCGCCTGGGACAGACGCTTCCTCAGCTGTGCGATGCTCCGCTCCTGCTCCCGCAGCTTCTCCTGGTGCTTCTCACAATGTTTCTGAGGAGAGGACAAAGATCTGTCAGTGTAATGAGCCGATTGGAACACAGATGATTTGTACGATAAAGGGTTAAAACTTCACCCAGACCCGCAAGACATCCAATGTATGTGCAGGGACAACCCTGACCAGTAACAGAGTGACCCAGACCGCCGCCAACAGGAGTGTAACAGTAACCATGTGACTCTCTACTGCGCCCCCTTATATACAGTGCATAGTGAAAGTATTCGGCCCTCTTGAACTTTACGACCTTTTGCCACATTTCAGGCATCAAACATAAAGATATAAAACTGTAATTTTTTTTGAAGAATCAACAACAAGTGGGACACAATCATGAAGTGGAAAGAAATTTATTGGATATTTCAAACTTTAAAAAAATAAATAAAACTGAAAAATTAGGCGTGCAAAATTATTCAGGCCCCTTAAGTTAATACTTTGTAGCACCACCTTTTGCTGCGATTACAGCTGTAAGTCGCTTGGGGTAGGTCTCTATCAGTTTTGCACATCGAGAGACTGAAATTTTTGCCCATTCCGCCTTGCAAAACAGCTGGAGCTCAGTGAGGTTGGATGGAGAGCGTTTGTGAACAGCTGGAGCTCAGTGAGGTTGGATGAGAGCGTTTGTGAACAGCTGGAGCTCAGTGAGGTTGGATGGAGAGTGTTTGTGATCAGCTGGAGCTCAGTGAGGTTGGATGGAGAGCGTTTGTGAACAGCTGGAGCTCAGTGAGGTTGGGTGGAGAGCGTTTGTGAACAGCTGGAGGTCAGTGAGGTTGGATGAGAGCGTTTGTGAACAGCTGGAGGTCAGTGAGGTTGGATGGAGAGCGTTTGTGAACAGCTGGAGGTCAGTGAGGTTGCATGGAGAGCGTTTGTGAACAGCTGGAGGTCAGTGAGATTGGATGAGAGCGTTTGTGAACAGCTGGAGGTCAGTGAGGTTGGATGGAGAGCGTTTGTGAACAGCTGGAGGTCAGTGAGCTTGGATGGAGAGCGTTTGTGAACAGCTGGAGCTCAGTGAGGTTGGATGGAGAGCGTTTGTGAACAGCTGGAGGTCAGTGAGCTTGGATGGAGAGCGTTTGTGAACAGCTGGAGGTCAGTGAGCTTGGATGGAGAGCGTTTGTGAACAGCTGGAGCTCAGTGAGGTTGGATGGAGAGCGTTTGTGAACAGCTGGAGCTCAGTGAGGTTGGATGGAGAGCGTTTGTGAACAGCTGGAGGTCAGTGAGCTTGGATGGAGAGCGTTTGTGAACAGCTGGAGGTCAGTGAGGTTGGATGGAGAGCGTTTGTGAACAGCTGGAGCTCAGTGAGATTGGATGGAGAGCGTTTGTGAACAGAAGTTTTCAGTTCTTTCCACAGATTCTCGATTGGACAAATCTCCGTCCCAGTCTCAGGTCTTTTGCAGACACCATCAGGTTTTCTTCCAGAATGGTCCTGTATTTGGCTCCATCCATCTTCCCATCAATTTTAACCATCTTCCCTGTCCCTGCTGAAGAAAACCCCAAACCATGATGCTGCCCCCACCATGTGTGACAGTGGGGATGGTGTGTTCATGGTGATGAGCTGTGTTGCTTTTACACCAAACATAAAGTTTTGCATTGTTGCCAAAAAGTTGGATTTTGGTTTCATCTGACCAGAGCCCCTTCTTCCATGTTTAGTGTCTCCCAGGTGGCTTGTGGCAAACTTTAAACTTTTTATAGATATCTTTAAGTAATGGCTTTCTTCATGCGTCTTCCATCAAGGCCAGATTTGTGCAGTATACGACTGATTGTTGTCCTATGGACAGAGTCTCCCACCTCAGCTGTAGATCTCTGCAGATCATCCAGAGTGATCATGGGCCTCTTGGCTGAATCTCTGATCAGTGTTCTCCTTGTATGAGCTGAAAGGGACGGACAGGTCTTCATAGATTTGCAGTGGTCTGATGCTCCTTCCATTTCAATATTATCGCTTGCACAGTGCCCCTTGGGATGTTTAAAGCTTGGGAAATCTTTTTGTATCCAAATCCGGCTTTAAACATCTCCACAACAGTATCTCGGACCTGCCTGGTGTGTTCCTTGTTCTTCATGATGCTCTCTGCGCTTTAAACGGACCTCAGGCTATCACAGTGCAGGTGCATTTATACGGAGACTTGATTACACACAGGTGGATTCTATTTATCATCATTAGTCATTTAGGTCAATATTGGATCATTCAGAGATCCTCACTGAACTTCTGGAGAGAGTTTGCTGCACTGAAAGAAAAAAGGTGCTGAATAATTTTGCACGCCCAATTTTCAGTTTTTTATTTGTTAAATTTTGAAATATCCAATAAATTTCGTTCCACTTCATGATTGTGTCCCACTTGTTGTTGATTCTTGACAAAAAAAATTACAGTTTTATATCTTTATGTTTGAAGCCTGAAATGTGGCAAAAGGTCGAAAAGTTCAAGGGGGCAGAATACTTTCACTATGCACTGTACGAGACCCCCCTCCTGCAGGCACTACAGTATACACATATATGCGAGTGCTCCGCCAGTACTCACATGTGCCACTTCCTTCTCCTTCAGTAAACCAGTCACCTCGCTCTGCTGCTGACGCATCTTACAGATAAACTCGTCTTCCAGATCCCGGATTTTGGCTTTGACGCTGTCCAGTATGCGCTGCAATTCATCCGCTCTCTGCTGCTGGTGCCCAGCTCTGTCATGCTGCATACGGACGTCATCTCTGAAGAAAGAATAGAAGTGACTGATAAGATATGAAGAGTCAGGAGGAATAGATGAGCCCAGTGTATATATGTGTATATAGAGGAGTCAGGAAGAATAGATGAGTCCAGTGTATATATGTGTATATAGAGTAGTCAGGAGGAATAGATGAGCCCAGTGTGTGTCTGTATATATATATATGTGTATATAGAGGAGTCAAGAGGAATAGATGAGCCCAGTGTATGTGTGTATATATAGGAGTCAGGAGGAATAGATGAGTCCAGTGTGTGTGTATATGTATGTATATATATGTGTATGCGTATGGCGGTAGCAGTGGTCACGTGTATGCAGCGCTGCTCTAATTCTATAGATCTGGCGGGATGGCTAATTGCAGTACTTGCTATATCTGTGGATAGGTGATTAATACTGAACCTTGGCCAACCTTTCTAGGAGACAGTGTGACAGGATACAGTGTATACAGGGTAGCACAGGAGGGGTCCTCACACTCTTTTAGGGTCTTACTTGAGTTGGTTGTTGGACTGGATGAGGCCGTGGATCAGGTTCTGACGTCTCTCTGTGTCTTCCACAAGTGATTTAATGGCGGTTCTGAGGGCCAGCGATGCCTGCGAGTCTAGGGTCACTCCCCCTAAATACAGAGAAGAATCCAGAACATTACAAGGTGGAAGAACCAGCAGTCAGGAGAATCCTCAGCGATCAATGAGAGAACATCCAGGATTCACATGCAGAATGACAAGACGGCTGACATGTTATCCTGGGAATAGTTGTCACCCGCCTGAGGCTTTTTATAAGAAAGGATTGTGGTTATCTTGTTTGCATCACCTAAATTAAAAACAGGCATCCGGCACTTATCTTTACCATAAGGCACTAACTAGTTTCATTCTTTTACATTAGTATCACTTCAAGCCAATACATTAACCATTGCAAATTTGAAGATTATATATCTATGCACACATACATACACACACACACACACAGTCATGGCCGTAAATGTTGACAAGGATTGCAGTAACACATGTTTTGCTATACACATGTTTATTCCCTTTGTGTGTATTGGAACTAAACCAAAAAAGGAGGAAAAAAAAAAAAAAAAAAAAGCTAATTGGACATAATGTCCCCAAACTCCAAAAATGGGCTGGACAGAATTATTGTCACCCTTTTAAAATTGTGGAAAAATAAGATTGTTTCAAGCATGTGATGCTCCTTTATGCTCACCTGGGGCAAGTAACAGGTGCGGGCAATATAAAAATCACACCTGAATGCAGATAAAAAGGAGAGAAGTTCACTTAGACTTTGCATTGTGTGTCTGTGTGTGCCACACTAAGCATGAACAACCGAAAGAGGAGAAGAGAACTGTCTGGGGACTTGAGAACCAAAATTGTGGAAAAATATCAACAATCTCAAGGTTACAAGTCCATCTCCAGAGATCTAGATTTACCTTTGTCCACAGTGCGCAACATTATCAAGAAGTTTACAACCCATGGCACTGTAGCTAATCTCCCTGGGCGTGGACGGAAGAGAAAAATTGATGAAAGGTGTCAACGCAGGATAGTCCAGATGGTGGATAAGCAGCCCCAAACAAGTTCCAAAGATATTCAAGCTGTCCTGCAGGCTCAGGGAGCATCAGCGTGAACTATCCGTCGACATTTAAATGAAATGAAACGCTATGGAGGAGACCCAAGAGGACCCCACTATGGAGGAGACCCAGGAGGACCCCACTGCGGACACAGACAGAAAAAAGAAAGACTACATTTTGCCAAAATGAACTTTAGTAACCAAAATCCTTCTGGGAAAACATCTTGTGGACAGATAAGACCAAGATAGAGCTTTTTGGTAAAGCAAATCATTCTACCGTTTACCGAAAACGGAATGAGGCCTACAAAGAAAAGAACACAGCACCTACAGTGAAATATGGTGGAGGTCAGTGATGTTTTGGGTTGTTTTGCTGCCTCTGGCACTGGGGGCCTTGAATGTGTACAAGACATCATGAAATCTGAGGATTACCAATGGATTTTGGGTCGCACTGTACAGCCCAGTGTCAGAAAGCTGGGTTTGTGTCCAAGATCTTGGGTCTTCCAGCAGGACAATGACCCCAAACATACGTCAAAAAGCCCCAGAAATGGATGACAACAAAGTGCTGGAGAGTTCTGAAGTGTCAGCAATGAGTCCAGATCTAAATCCCATTGATCACCTGTGGAGAGATCTTATAATTACTGTTGGGAAAAGGCGCCGTCCAATAAGAGACCTGGAGCAGTTTGTAAAGGAAGAGTCCAACATCCCGGCTGAGAGGTGTAAGAAGCTTATTGATGGTTATAGGAAGAGTGGTCCAACATTCCGGCTGAGAGGTGTAAGAAGCTTATTGATGATTATAGGAAGAGTGGTCCAACATTCCGGCTGAGAGGTGTAAGGAGCTTATTGATGGTTATAGGAACAGTAGTCCAAAATTCCGGCTGAGAGGTGTAAGAAGCTTATTGATGGTTATAGGAAGAGTGGTCCAACATTCCGGCTGAGAGGTGTAAGAAGCTTATTGATGGTTATAGGAAGACACTGATTTCACTTATTTTTTCCAAAGGGTGCGCAACCAAATATTAAGTTAAGGGGCCAATAATTTTGTCCAGACCATTTTTGGAGTTTGGTGACATTATGTCCAATTTGCTTTTTTTCCCCTCCTTTTTGGTTTAGTTCCAATACACACAAAGGGAATAAACATGTGTATAGCAAAACATGTGTTACTGCAATCCTTTCCTGTGAGGAATACTTCATTTTCTAGAAAAATTTCAGAGGTGCCAACATTTACATATATCAAATCTGTTATATAAAATAAATTACACACAATTGTTCCCAACAGTCCCAACTTTTTTTTTTTTTATTAATTTCACACTACATGCAGAGGAAGGCTATGAATATGTATGAACCTGGCGGAGTGCCGACCAGGTAGCAGTGACGTCACCATGCCCGGGCAAGCCAGCAGAGTGCCGCCCATACCCCAAGCTCTTCATTAGCATACCAAGAAAAAAAAAAAAAAAAAAAAAAATATAATAATAATAATAATAATAATAATAATAATAAATATATTATATATATATATATATATATATATATATATATATATATATATATATACACATATACATATATAGAACAATTGATAGCGCAAAGGGAACCTTTTAAATTATTTTATTGTATAAACATAACACTCGTGGTAGTGATTAAAATATGTATTAGCCACCATACACTACTTATATTGCCGCATCCATTTGTAGAGATGTATCACAAGTTGTAGTCCATATGTTCCTTTAGGCCCCTTCGTATATGCCCTACCATCATTTGTTTGTGATACGACAGATGTACTACAAAAATTGGAAGACCTAAGATTGGAGGAGGGATCGATACTAGCATCCCTTGACGTGGAGGCGTTGTACTCCTCCATCCCCCACAACAAGGGTCTGGAGGCAGTACAATACTTCCTAAGCTCCAGAGGCATTCAATATACATCGCATAACACACTGGTAATGAAACTATTGAGATTTGTTCTCACCAGGAATTATTTCCAGTTTGAGGGGGAGTCCTTCCACCAAAGCCGAGGTACAGCGATGGGGAGCCCCTGCGCCCCCAGTTTCGCAAACCTGTACCTCGACTGGTGGGAGGACCAACAGGTATTCAGTGAGGAGATGGCGTCATGGACCAGTCATGTAAGTTTATGGCTAAGGTTAATAGACAATATTCTCATAATTTGGTCGTCCACTGAGGAGAAGTTCTTAAGGTTCGTGGAAATACTAAATAGAAATAACTTGGGGTTAAAATTTACCAGTTGTATAAGTAAGGATCATATTGCATTCTTGGACCTAAAAATATGGATCACACCTGACAGTCACATACAAACTACAGTGTATAGAAAAGAGACAGCTACTAATTCCCTGCTTCAGTGGGACAGTTGCCATCCACGCCCACTGAAGCGGGGAATACCAACGGGACAATATCTTCGGATACGAAGGAATTGTTCTTCACTGGGAGACTTTGAGACTAAAGCAAGGGAGTTACGGGTAAGACTAAGGAGTAGGGGGTACCCGAATAAAGTTCTGAAGAAAGCGTACCATAGAGCTTTAACATCTAATAGATCCCATCTACTAACCCCAAAAGTAAAGCAGGACTCCAACGATGCAACAAGAGTTATTGGAGTCTTTGATGAAAAAGCAAATGAAGTACGGGAGATCCTAAACAAATACTGGGGAATATTAAGGATGGATAAAACCCTGGATAGTATAATTCCTCATACCCCACAAATAACATACAAACGTGGACAAAATCTAAAGGACAAACTAATAAGGAGCAACTTTGAACCTGAACAGAAAAAAGGATGGTTTACAGAAAAACCAAAAGGGACCTTCCCGTGCAGTAAATGCACAATGTGCCAATATGTACATAAAAGCAGTGAGTTCACAAGCAGTGTAACAGGCAAACAATATAAAATGCAACAATTCGCGAACTGTGAAACAAAAGGCGTTGTATATCTCCTAACGTGCTCGTGTCCAGCAAATTATGTGGGGAAAACGTTCAGAGCCCTTAAGAAACGGCTACAGGAGCATGTGGGAGATATAATCCATATGAGGGACACTCCAGTTGCAAATCACTTTGCACTCAAACACGAAAGTGATATTAAAAGTTTAAAAGCGCAGGTGATAGAAGTGATACCTCCCCCACCAAGAGGAGGAGACTGGGACAGGAGCCTACTACAGAGAGAGGCATTCTGGACATATACACTGGAGACTGCAAAACCGGGAGGACTAAATGACTTTATCATATGCCTGCTTTATCGAATGAAAAAAGTAAATAATAACATGCCGGCCCTACTGTACAAGAAAATAAAATAAAACAAAAATAAATATAACATCAGCCTGTAACTCACTGCAAAAAGATGAACAACAATTACTATAACCCAAAATAAACTACCCCGAGATAAACCAACATAAAACAAAAATTAATAACAAAAAACAAAAATAACACAAGAATTAATCAAGCAAACGATGATAATATCAAATATTTGTGTTATAAAATAGAAATTTTCAATGAATAGAAAAGAATGCACAAGAACAAATGAAAATCCCAGATGATAAAGGGTTAAAATGAATGAAACGCAAGCCACCTACCTGATTGATGGAGACCGGAGCTCAGAACGAGGGCTGGAAAGCATACCTGAGCGCATAGTATACACTCCCCACCCGAAAACACCCAGGTGATCCAACCAGATCGTAAAAGATACTGAAGGAAAAGTCCTGACGTAAGAGATTATGATTGGACCTGAGGAAAACATGTGACTATGGAGTAGGAGGAGTTACAGATATAAAAACACGGCGGGAAGTCATTTGAAGTACGGCCGTCATCAGTGCCGCATCTAAAAAGGATACAGGAGGAGTAAAAAAAGCCGAAAACAAGTCCCGGAAGAATCGTAAGAGGAAACGCGTCGGACCGGCAATTACCTATAAAGAGGCTCCCATCCGAAAGAAACTAGAAGCACCAACTACTTAAGAAGCCGAAAAAGAGATAAGTGCAATAAGTGCTATGTGTAATAAGGAATATGTGCAATAAGTGTGTGCAATAATTCAAATAGACAAGATCATAATGTGCAATATGCATCGTTCTATGTGCAAATATCTAAAAGACTGTGACATAATTTGCCATTAACAGATGGACATTAAGTTGCTATAGAGGCACACAATCGAAATACCTCTATGAATAATAAAAGCAGATCCAATACGTCTGTTAATACATGCACATAACCAATACGGTTACCACACATGGACAATCGAGGTGTGTGAGAGGCGCGTACAGAAGAGAGGTCACAAATGTACTAGCGCACCTTGAATAATAAGTAGAAAACGCACACTCTCATATGCACTTTAAAAACGCACTAATGAACATTGTGGCCTAAAGGAACATATGGACTACAACTTGTGATACATCTCTACAAATGGATGCGGCAATATAAGTAGTGTATGGTGGCTAATACATATTTTAATCACTACCACGAGTGTTATGTTTATACAATAAAATAATTTAAAAGGTTCCCTTTGCGCTATCAATTGTTCTACACATTATTGGGAGACCTAACAATATACGGTACGGACAAGTACCTTAGTGGATTATATATATATATATATATATATATATATATATATATATATATATATATTAGATATAGATATAGATATATATATAAAAAAATAAAAGAAGAAGAGCGGAACAGAGGTACCGATCCTGACGAGGTAAGTATCATTTGGATCAGTGTCCCCCACACTACAAGCCTGTATAACAGGTTAGTGCAGGTGGCGCTGATGAGCGATTCCCTTTAAGGAATAGTATGCCAGTGGTTTTTGTTTTCCCACATGTTCCCGAGTCAATGCAGATGTCATATATCCTTCCCTTGAATCCACAGATAGAATAAAAGACTTTGCATAGTTTACACATGATTCCCCCCCCCCCCCCCCCCCCCCTCCAACACCAGCATTGCCCAATATAAACCCCTCATCAGATCTGTGCCAGCCCCCTCTCCCACGTCTTAGGGCATTAGGACTGCAGGGTGAAGCGGCCACCCGCACCCCCACAACCGCGGAAACTTGTAGGATAAAATTAAACATCACATAGACACCATTACCTGAAAGGTCGTCCCTTGGAGACACGGGCACCGCAGAGCAGCCATGACGTTTCAGAATCTTATTTATATTCTCCCATTCTGACAGCTCTGTCTGCAAAAAATAAAGGGCCAGGCGTTCAGATGGCTCAGCACATGGCAGCACCGAAGACAGGACCACACAACACATGTCAAACCAACCATACACAACATGTGCCACATCATAGAAGACTGGACCACACAACACATGCCAAACCATGTAAGACTGGACCATATACAACATGTGCCACATCATAGAAGACTGGACCATACACACAACATGTGCCACATCATAGAAGACTGAACCACACAACACATGCCAAACCAACCATACACAACATGTGCCACATCATAGAAGACTGGACAACACAACACATGCCAAACCATGTAAGACTGGGCCATACACAACATGTGCCACATCATAGAAGACTGGACCACACAACACATGCCAAACCATGTAAGACTGGACCATACACAACATGTGCCACATCATAGAAGACTGGACCATACACAACACATGCCAAACCATGTAAGACTGGACCATACACAACATGTGCCACACCATAGAAGACTGAACCACACAACACATGCCAAACCAACCATACACAACATGTGCCACATCATAGAAGACTGGACAACACAACACATGCCAAACCATGTAAGACTGGACCATATACAACATGTGCCACATCATAGAAGACTGGACCATACACACAACATGTGCCACATCATAGAAGACTGGACAACACAACACATGCCAAACCATGTAAGACTGGACCATACACAACATGTGCCACATCATAGAAGACTGGACCATACACACAACATGTGCCACATCATAGAAGACTGGACAACACAACACATGCCAAACCATGTAAGACTGGACCATACACACAACATGTGCCACATCATAGAAGACTGAACCACACAACACATGCCAAACCATGTAAGACTGGACCATACACAACATGTGCCACATCATAGAAGACTGGACCATACACACAACATGTGCCAAATCATAGAAGACTGGACAACACAACACATGCCAAACCATGTAAGACTGGACCATACACACAACATGTGCCACATCATAGAAGACTGAACCACACAACACATGCCAAACCATAGAAGACTGGACCACACAACACATGTCAAACCATGTAAGACTGGACCGCACAACATGTGCCACATCATAGAAGACTGGACCATACACACAACATGTGCCACATCATAGAAGACTGGACCATACACACAACATGTGCCACATCATAAAAGACTGGACCATACACACAACATGTACCACACCATAGAAGACTGGACCATACACACAACATGTACCACACCATAGAAGACTGAACCGCACAACATGTACCACACCATAGAAGACTGGACCATACACACAACATGTACCACACCATAGAAGACTGAACCGCACAACATGTACGACATCATAGAAGACTGGACCACACAACATGTACGACATCATAGAAGACTGGACCACACAACATGTACGACACCATAGAAGACTGAACCGCACAACATGTACCACACCATAGAAGACTGGACCGCACAACATGTACCACACCATAGAAGACTGAACCGCACACACAACATGTACCACACCATAGAAGACTGAACCGCACAACATGTACCACACCATAGAAGACTGGACCGCACAACATGTACCACACCATAGAAGACTGGACCACACAACATGTACCACACCATAGAAGACTGGACCGCACAACATGTGCCACACCATAGAAGACTGGACCGCACAACATGTACCACATCATAGAAGACTGGACCACACAACATGTACCACACCATAGAAGACTGGACCGCACAACATGTGCCACACCATAGAAGACTGGACCACACAACATGTACCACACCATAGAAGACTGGACCGCACAACATGTACCACACCATAGAAGACTGGACCGCACAACATGTGCCACACCATAGAAGACTGGACAGCACAACAAAACAGATGAAGTAGAGAGGTGTGGGTAGATAAAGGGAAAAGTACAGGTAGATGAATGGGGGGGGGGGGGGGGGGAGGGGGATACATGATTCTATATTTCTACATCTTTAAACAGAAAGAAGAGAGAGTCGTCTGAGGGCGCCGCTGATCAGCAGTATGGCAGAGGCTGGAACCTTCTATAAGGCCCCTGCGCTGCGGATGTTTCCGGCAGGATTATGGATTTACCATAGAAGAAGCTTCAACACCGTCTGTAAAACAAATGTGAATAAAACTATTTATTCCAGAACACAAGAGTGATGAGCAGAAGATGTCAGCGGGTTATAGGGGAGAACATGGTGTCAGGGGTCCGCACTCCAATACGGGGTCTCCTGCTATGTACAGCATTGTGGAATATGTGGGCGCCATAAATATAAAGGAATTAAGATTCACCCCATAGAGTCCTCACCTGCTGAGCGGCTCATGTCCCCTCCACCGAGCAACAGAACCTGCAGGGAAGAAAGATTATTACCTCAAATATACAGGAGGGGCGAGGAGACCCCCAACATGACACTGCACCCCCCAATCTACAACCTACCTTATCATCACACTGCACCCCCCAATCTACAACCTACCTTACCATCACACTGCACCCCCCAATCTACAACCTACCTTACCATCACACTGCACCCCCCAATCTACAACCTACCTTATCATCACACTGCACCCCCCAATCTACAACCTACCTTAGCATCACACTGCACCCCCCAATCTACAACCTACCTTATCATGATACTGCACCCCCCCAATCTACAACCTACCTTATCATGATACTGCACCCCCCCAATCTACAACCTACCTTATCATGATACTGCACCCCCCCAATCTACAACCTACCTTATCATGATACTGCACCCCCCCAATCTACAACCTACCTTATCACACTGCACCCCCCCAATCTACAACCTACCTTATCACACTGCACCCCCCCAATCTACAACCTACCTTATCACACTGCACCCCCCCAATCTACAACCTACCTTATCACACTGCACCCCCCCAATCTACAACCTACCTTATCACACTGCACCCCCCCAATCTACAACCTACCTTATCACACTGCACCCCCCCAATCTACAACCTACCTTATCACACTGCACCCCCCCAATCTACAACCTACCTTATCACACTGCACCCCCCCAATCTACAACCTACCTTATCACACTGCACCCCCCCAATCTACAACCTACCTTATCACACTGCACCCCCCCAATCTACAACCTACCTTATCACACTGCACCCCCCCAATCTACAACCTACCTTATCACACTGCACCCCCCCAATCTACAACCTACCTTATCACACTGCACCCCCCCAATCTACAACCTACCTTATCACACTGCACCCCCCCAATCTACAACCTACCTTATCACACTGCACCCCCCCAATCTACAACCTACCTTATCACACTGCACCCCCCCAATCTACAACCTACCTTATCACACTGCACCCCCCCAATCTACAACCTACCTTATCACACTGCACCCCCCCAATCTACAACCTACCTTATCACACTGCACCCCCCCAATCTACAACCTACCTTATCACACTGCACCCCCCCAATCTACAACCTACCTTATCACACTGCACCCCCCCAATCTACAACCTACCTTATCACACTGCACCCCCCCAATCTACAACCTACCTTATCACACTGCACCCCCCCAATCTACAACCTACCTTATCACACTGCACCCCCCCAATCTACAACCTACCTTATCACACTGCACCCCCCCAATCTACAACCTACCTTATCACACTGCACCCCCCCAATCTACAACCTACCTTATCACACTGCACCCCCCCAATCTACAACCTACCTTATCACACTGCACCCCCCCAATCTACAACCTACCTTATCACACTGCACCCCCCCAATCTACAACCTACCTTATCACACTGCACCCCCCCAATCTACAACCTGCCTTATCACACTGCACCCCCCCAATCTACAACCTGCCTTATCACACTGCACCCCCCCAATCTACAACCTGCCTTATCACACTGCACCCCCCCAATCTACAACCTGCCTTATCACACTGCACCCCCCCAATCTACAACCTGCCTTATCACACTGCACCCCCCCAATCTACAACCTGCCTTATCACACTGCACCCCCCCAATCTACAACCTGCCTTATCACACTGCACCCCCCCAATCTACAACCTGCCTTATCACACTGCACCCCCCCAATCTACAACCTGCCTTATCACACTGCACCCCCCCAATCTACAACCTGCCTTATCACACTGCACCCCCCCAATCTACAACCTGCCTTATCACACTGCACCCCCCAATCTACAACCTGCCTTATCACACTGCACCCCCCAATCTACAACCTGCCTTATCACACTGCACCCCCCAATCTACAACCTGCCTTATCACACTGCACCCCCCAATCTACAACCTGCCTTATCACACTGCACCCCCCAATCTACAACCTGCCTTATCACACTGCACCCCCCAATCTACAACCTACCTTATCACACTGCACCCCCCAATCTACAACCTACCTTATCACACTGCACCCCCCAATCTACAACCTACCTTATCACACTGCACCCCCCAATCTACAACCTACCTTATCACACTGCACCCCCCAATCTACAACCTACCTTATCACACTGCACCCCCCAATCTACAACCTACCTTATCACACTGCACCCCCCAATCTACAACCTACCTTATCACACTGCACCCCCCAATCTACAACCTACCTTATCACACTGCACCCCCCAATCTACAACCTACCTTATCACACTGCACCCCCCAATCTACAACCTACCTTATCACACTGCACCCCCCAATCTACAACCTACCTTATCACACTGCACCCCCCAATCTACAACCTACCTTATCACACTGCACCCCCCAATCTACAACCTACCTTATCACACTGCACCCCCCAATCTACAACCTACCTTATCACACTGCACCCCCCAACCTACAACCTACCTTATCACACTGCACCCCCCAATCTACAACCTACCTTATCACACTGCACCCCCCAACCTACAACCTACCTTATCACACTGCACCCCCCAACCTACAACCTACCTTATCACACTGCACCCCCCAACCTACAACCTACCTTATCACACTGCACCCCCCAACCTACAACCTACCTTATCACACTGCACCCCCCAACCTACAACCTACCTTATCACACTGCACCCCCCAACCTACCTTATCACACTGCACCCCCCAACCTACCTTATCACACTGCACCCCCCAACCTACCTTATCACACTGCACCCCCCAATCTACAACCTACCTACCTTATCACACTGCACCCCCAATCTACAACCTACCTTACCATCACACTATATCCCCCAATCTACAACCTACCCACCTCTCCATCACACTGCACCCCAATCTACAACCTACCCACCTCACCATCACACTATATCTCCCAATCTACAACCTACCTACCTTATCACACTGCACCCCCCAATCTACAAACAACCTACCCACCTCTCCATCACACTGCACCCCCCAAACTACAACCTACCTTATCATCACACTGCACCCCAATCTACAACCTACCTACCTTATCACACTGCACCCCCAATCTACAACCTACCTTATCACACTGCACCCCCCAAATCTACAACCTACCTTATCACACTGTACCGCAATCTACAACCTACCTTATCACACTGCACCCCCCAATCTACAACCTACCCACCTCATCATCACACTGCACCCCCCAATCTACAACCTACTCACCTCACCCCACTACACCCCCCAATCTACAACCTACCCACCTCACCATCACACTGCACCCCCAAACTACAACCTCTTATCCAATCTACAACCTACCTACCTTATCATAACACTGCACCCCCACCCCCGTCCAATGTCCCGTGATCACATTGCATCTCTTCAAACCTATAACCACACCCTATCATGACACTGCACCCCCCCCAATCTGCAACCTACCCACCTTGCCATGATACAGAACCCCCAATCTACAACCTCCCCATGACACTGCACCCCCCCAATCTACAACCTACCCACCTCCCCATGACACTGCACCCCCCCCCCCACTCTACAACCTACCCACCTCCCCATGACACTGCACCCCCCAATCTACAACCTCCCCATGACACTGCACCCCCCCCAATCTACAACCTCCCCACCTCCCCATGACACTGCACCCCCCAATCTACAACCTCCACCACCTCCCCATGACACTGCACCCCTCCCCCCCAATCTACAACCTACCCACCTCCCCATGTCCCGTAATCACATTGCATCTCTTCAAACCTATAACCCCCACCCTATCATCCCACTGCACCCCACAATCTAAACCTCCCATCTCATCAACACACCACACCACACTGCACCACTATATCCACTCATATCTGCTCACCCCCGTTTATGAGTCTTGGTGTCTTCCAGCCCGATCACACTGGACAGTTCTATGTCCCGGGAAGGGGCGGTCCACTTTACAGACGGTTTAAATTCAGCCGCTTTAGTTCTGATGAGTTCCCTCCCGGCTTCCGTCCGTTTCCAAGGAGACGTCAATCGTATTGTCAGGAAGAGGCGGAGGATTCTGGCAGCTGATTGGTTGGACTGAAGCAGGTGACTCCGCTTTTATCAGTGACCGTTGAACTAGTTGTCAACCAAACATGTTTTAGTTATTTTATTGTCCCGCCCTCAACGGCTTCTCGTCCAATTAGCGATGAGCGTGTGACCTGTCAATGTCAGCAGGTTTGGCTGCGGCGCTTGCACCGTGTGAGGTAAAGGAGCCCCGGAGACCTGCGGAGGAGACACGGGAGTGGCGGAGGTAATGCATGTACTTCATAGGGAGAGACCGGGGACAATGCAGACGGCGGTCACTAATGTTCGGGCCCCAAACACAACGCAGCGCCTGGGAGGTGGCAGCGGCCCCCTGTATATATGTGCAGAATCCCCCCTGTATATATATGTGCAGAATCCCTCCCTGTATATATATGTGCAGAATCCCTCCCTGTATATATATGTGCAGAATCCCCCCTGTATATATGTGCAGAATCCCCCCTGTATAAATGAACAGAATCCCCCCTGTATATATGTGCAGAATCCCCCCTGTATATATGTGCAGAATCCCCCCTGTATAAATGAACAGAATCCTCCCTGTATATATGTGCAGAATCCTCCCTGTAGATATGTGCAGAATCCCCCCTGTATAAATGAACAGAATCCCCCCTGTATAAATGAGCAGAATCCCCCCTGTATATATGTGCAGAATCCCCCCTGTATATATGTGCAGAATCCCCCCTGTATATATGTGCAGAATCCCCCCTGTATATATGTGCAGAATCCCCCCTGTATATATGTACAGAATCCCCCCTGTATATATGTACAGAATCCCCCCTGTATATATGTGCAGAATCCCCCCTGTATATATGTGCAGAATCCCCCCTGTATATATGTGCAGAATCCCCCCTGTATATATGTGCAGAATCCCCCCTGTATATATGTGCAGAATCCCCCCTGTATATATGTGCAGAATCCCCCCTGTATATATGTGCAGAATCCCCCCTGTATATATGAGCAGAATCCCCCCTGTATATATGTGCAGAATCCCTCCCTGTATATATGTGCAGAATCCCTCCCTGTATATATGTGCAGAATCCCTCCCTGTATATATGTGCAGAATCCCCCCTGTATATATGTGCAGAATCCCTCCCTGTATATATGTGCAGAATCCCTCCCTGTATATATGTGCAGAATCCCTCCCTGTATATATGTGCAGAATCCCTCCCTGTATATATGTGCAGAATCCCTCCCTGTATATATGTGCAGAATCCCTCCCTGTATATATGTGCAGAATCCCCCTCTGTATATATGTGCAGAATCCCCCCTGTATATATGTGCAGAATCCCTCCCTGTATATATGAGCAGAATCCCTCCCTGTATATATGCGCAGCCCCATATATATATATTAGCCGTCCTCTGTATATACAATGTATAGATGATATAATGTGCGGGGGCCATGTAGTGTGGATCCTCTGGACGCTCTTATCTGCTCTATTATTAGTCCAGAGTCTGCAGCACAATCTCCTCCTTATCAGCCTCATAGAGCAGCAGCAGTATATACAGGGAGGGGACCGGAGCACAAGGATCCTGTATACAGAAATATATACAGGGAGGGGACCGGAGCACAAGGATCCTGTATACAGAAGTATATACCGGGAGGGGACGGGAGCACAAGGCTTCTGTATACAGAAGTATATACAGGGAGGGGACCGGAGCACAAGGATCCTGTATACAGAAGTATATACAGGGAGGGGACCGGAGCACAAGGATCCTGTATACAGAAATATATACAGGGAGGGGACCGGAGCACAAGGATCCTGTATACATACACAAGGGCCCAGATTTATCAAACTATCTGAGAGTAAAAATTGAGTGATTTTTTTCCCCAGCGACCAATCACAGCTCAGCTTTCACTTTACTAGAGCTCGTTAGCTGAGCTGTGATTGGTCGCTGGGGAAAAATCACTCCATTTTTACTCTCAGATAGTTTGATAAATCTGGGCCATAGTGAGTACAGCTCTGGAGTATAATACAGGATATAAATCGAGATTTTCCTAGCTTCTGCGATGGAAAATATTAGTTATATGAAGACAGGAGGCTCGTATCTTGCATTAATCTTTCTTTATTAATGCCCATAGCAGAAAATTAACTTTCAGGTTAATGTATTGAAAGAAAAACATTTTGCAAACTACATCTCCCAGCAGCCCCTTTGAGGACTAGTAGCCAATCATAGGCAGATGACTTCTATAAAGGGGACTGCTGTGCCATAACTCCTCCTCTTTCTTGACCCGACGTCATAGCCGACACAGGAGAGCCGAACATAGACTCCAACTTGACTCCACATCTTGATGACGGACCTCTGGAACCGGAGCGCCGTTGCAAGAGCAGCCACGGGGTTGTCGTCCTCCGAAGAACCGAACAGAAGAAACAACGTCCCAACTGGAACAACAGGAACATCTCAGCCGCCGACACCTAAACACAGGCGATCTTCAGTATCCTGAAACCAGAAAAGAAAAAAGAACACCATAATAGGGTTGGGTTGGGAGGGAAGATACTCGCCTCCTGTCTTCATATAACTAATATTTTCCGTCGCAGAAGCTAGGAAAATCTCGATTTATATATCAGACAGGAGGCTTGTATCTTGCAAGTTTAAAGCTAAACAGTATACATTACAAATGACATGCATAACCAGTAAATTAGCTCCCAGTAGAAAGGGCCGACATGGATACGTGAGACTCCGGTCTGAAATAGAATCTGCGAAAAGTCGTCTCTGATGACCAGTCCGCCGCTAAAAGCAGATCCGCAAGGGAGCCCCCTGAGGTAACTACCTTAGTGGCCATGGCGCCCCTGGAAGAGTGTGTGCCGAAAAGGGAAACATCTATCCCTGCCATGTCCATGGCGGATCGAACCCATCGGACTAACGTCGCCGATGACACTGGCAGATGGGGTCGGACATAGGAAATAAGGAGTTGAGAGGACTCCGAGGACCGCAACCCCGCTGTCTGTGCTTCATGTGGCTGAAGGCAACGAACAACACAGAGTCGAGGGTGGTCAGGGAAAAAGGGATAAAAGACTGACGACCGAAAACCGAACGCCATCCGGCGAGAATTGACGTCTGGATACATCCAAGGCTTTCACGTCTGATACCCGTTTAATGGAGACCAGACATAAAAGGACGGTCAGTTTAAAAGATAATAACCGTAGGGAAAGGTCATCATTATCCGCCCATACGGAAAATAAGTCGAGTAGCTTGGCGACGTCCCAAGTGGCCTGGTATTTGGGACGTGGGGGTCGTTTAAACTTAATGTCCCTCAAGAGTCGACAAAAACCAGGGGATGTTTGCCGACGGGTAAAGTGTCTACCGGATTATGGTAGGCCGAGATGGCCGACCGATAGATGTTGATGGAACTAAATGACTTCCCTGACTTGGAGTCGGCTAAATAGTTGACCACTGATCGATAAGCCGATCGAGTCCCAGGGGCCCAGGCCAGGGCGAGAAGATCTCTAGCTGACTTTGAAAGTTCGTTATCTGATTCCGAGACCCCGAAACCAACCACGCCAGGAGAGGCAGGGTGCCCTCCAACACCAGAGGATGGAGACCCTTGGTTGGATTGGTGAGGAGATGTTGGAGGGGAGGAAGCAACCCTGGATAATCGATCGCCATCCCCAGTAGAAGAGGGAACCACGGTTGAGTCGGCCACCAGGGGGTGATCAACACTATCGTTGCACGCTGGGTCATCACATGGAGGAGAAGCTTGGGGATCATAGGAAATGGCGGGAACGCATAGTGCGTCCCCGCCGGCCAGTGTTGCCTGAAACGCGTCGACTGCGCAAGCTGCCGGGTCCGGTCTCCAGCTGTAAAAGCGGGGCAGTTGGTGGTTGAGACGTGAAGCGAATAGGTCCAAGAGAAATGGACCCCAGAGTCGCTGTAACGGCAGGAATACTGATCGATCCAGCTTCCAGTTGCTGGCATCGATTAAGTAACGGGAATTCCAGTCTGCCACCGAGTTGGAAACCCCCGGAATGTATTCCGCCACTGGAACTATGTCGCCGAGAAGACTGAAGTGCCAAAAATCCTTCGCGATATCCGCCAGGATTTTGGATCTCGCACCTCCCAGGCAGTTAACGTATTGAACCGCTGTCACATTGTCCATGCGCAACAACACACAGCATTTGAATGCGTGTGGTAAGAAACTTCTTATGGCGAAGAATCAATTCCAGCGCGTTGATGCGTAATAGAGATTCCTCTGCGGACCACGTCCCTCCTGTAGTGGACTCTCCGCACCGAGCGGAGTTGAATATGGTCTTGCCATTCCAGTCGACGGCATGACGCAGCCACCACTGTAGTTCCTCCTTGGCTTCCGGACAGAGGTACCTCGTCCGCATATCTGAGGCCTTGTCGGAGGTGCAGTGTTTTTAGTCTCTGAAGGGCCCGATAGTGAAGGGGGGCCGGAAATATAGCCTGGATGGAGGCCGATAGCAGGCCCACTAGACGCGCAAGGACGCGTAGTGATAAGCGACCCTTGCGAAGTACAGCCCTGATTTCCTTGCGAATAAGGGCTAGTTTGGACTTGGGGAGCTGGAGAACCGCTTGTTTGGTATCCACCAAAAACCCCAGGAATTCCATTTCCTGAGCCGGGACGAGCACAGATTTTTCGTGGTTGATCAGGAAACCCAATTCCTGTAATAGGGAAACCGTCCAATGCATATGGGTAATGGCTTGGGTCCTGGACCGAGCCATAATGAGCAGATCGTCCAGATATATGATCATCCTTACGCCTCTGCTGCGCAGAGATGCCACCACAGGCTTCAGGAGTTTGGTGAAGCACCATGGGGCGGACGATAGGCCGAAGGGGAGGCAAGTGAATTGCCACATTCGATCTCTCCAAAGGAAACGGAGAAACTGTTGGGATGATGGATGAATAGGCACGGTGAGGTAGGCGTCTTTTAAGTCTACCTTTATCAGCCAAATCCCCCGGCCACAAGAGGTCCCGCAGGAAGTGGATCCCTTCCATCTTGAAGTGTCGATACACTACGTGTTGGTTCAAATTGCGAAGGTTTATGACCGGGCGGAATCCGCCACCCTTCTTCTTGACCAAGAAGAGGTTGCTGATAAACCCCGTGGAGGTTGGATTGACCTCTATCACTGCTCATTTGGACAGGAGATCTTGTAATTCGTTGTCTATGGGAACAACGTTTAGGTCGGAGAACTGTATGGGGGGCTGAATTATGCCCAACACCGGAAGGGAGTGGAACTCTATTTGGTACCCTGCCACCGTGTTGAGGATCCATGAGTCTGCCGTAATCGCAGACCATGCGTGGATAAAAGACTGTAGTCTGCCCCCCACTGGGATATGTGAGGTATATGTAGAGGAGTACTCACCAGTGAATGGTCAAGAGCGGGCACCACGTGGTCTCCATGGTCTACCACTGGGAGGGAAGAACGGCGCGGGTTGCGCCACAGGAATGGTAGGATGGAGGAGCCTGTGCATATTGAGCTGGAGCTCTGGGTGGTGGCCTGTAATAATTAGATCGGCCGGCAGAGCGGCCCCTATGTCTGCCGGCCTTGGCAAAAACCTTATTTGCGGGAGTGGACTTTTTCAAGGACGTTTGGGCCTTGTCCAGTGAAGTAAATAAGCCCACAAATTTGTTGATATCTTTAATAAGAGTATCGCCAAAGAGCATGCCTTCAGCAGAGGGACCTGGTTCTGACTCAGCGAGATGGGACAGCTGAGGGTCCAATCTCATGAGAATGGATCTCCGCCTTTCGACCGAGCAAGTCGTATTTGCGGCTCCCAACATACAAATGGCCCTCTGGGCCCAACCTCTAAGTTGGGTGAGGTCCACAGGCTGGCTGGATGCAGCGGCCTGCTCAGAAAGGTTTAGGATCTTCGTCAAAGGGACCAGAAGATCCAGGATACGGTTCTGTATTGATCTAAAGGACCATTCAATGCCCTTTTTAGGAAATTTACCATTTTTGGTAAGGTATTTAACGAGGATGGGATCTACCGTTGGGGTATCGGTCACTTTCCTCGGAATCGAGGGTGTAGGGCATTCTGCCTTAAGTTTACTTCTATTTGATCTCTCCAGGGACCTACGGGTCCAGTGTTCTACAAAGTTAGAGACCTGTGGGAGCGGTGCCCATTCTCCGGAGCGAGGGTGGGAGATCGCATCCGGGTCAAAAAATGGCTCTCCGAGAGAGTCAAGAATTATTTCGCCCTGGGTTTCAGGGGTAGCGTTGCTGGGAAACACAGTAGTCCCACTTCCCTCACCATATGCGTGGCGGGAACAGCGAACTGAGGGAGAAAATGGTGCCACAAGATGGCACCGGGAGAAAGGTATGAATGAACAAAAGGGGGGAAAAGAACGGAGCGCAGGGTCGTCAGCGGGGCGACCTGCGCCGGAAAAATAGAGGGTGAAAACTGGGGACACTGTGCAACAAGTGCCGTGTCAGTGAGGAAAACAGAATTCAGTACCACCCGGCCGATAAACGCAGTCACCAGCAGGGATAAGGTCAGGTGTGTACAGATAGAGTACCCCCGAATGCTTGGAAGGTATAAAACTTATATTTGTGTATACAGGTACAAATGTTGAAGAGAAATACTTATCTGTCGCTATGAGCAGAAAGAAAGAGGAGGAGTTATGGCACAGCAGTCCCCTTTATAGAAGTTATCTGCCTATGATTGGCTACTAGTCCTCAAAGGGGATGCTGGGAGATGTAGTTTGCAAAACGTTTTTCTTTCAATACATTAACCTGAAAGTTAATTTTCTGCTATGGGCATTAATAAAGAAAGATTAATGCAAGATACGAGCCTCCTGTCTGATATATAACTCAGGATCAGGACAGGATAAGTAATGTAATGTATGTACACAGTGACCTCACCAGCAGAATAGTGAGTACAGCTCTGGAGTATAATACAGGGATATAACTCAGGATCAGTACAGGATAAGTAATGTAATGTATGTACATAGTGACCTCACCAGCAGAATAGTGAGTACAGCTCTGGAGTATAATACAGGATATAACTCAGGATCAGTACAGGATAAGTAATGTAGTGTATGTACACAGTGATCTTGCCAGCAGACTAGTGAGTGCAGCTCTGGAGTATAATACAGGATATAAGTCGGGATTTTCCTAGCTACCGTGACGAAAAATCTAAGTTATATGAAGACAGGAGGCTCTAATCTTGCATTAAAGGGGTACTCCGGTGAAAACCTTTTTTCTTTTAAATCAACTGGTGGCAGAAAGTTAAACATATTTGTAAATTATTTCTATTAAAAAATCTTAATCCTTCCTGTACTTATTAGCTGCTGAATACTACATAGGAAATTCTTTTCTTTTTGGAATGCTCTCTGATGACATCACGACCACAGTTTTCTCTGCTGACGTTATTATAATAACGCTTTATTTATTATTGTCCTTAGTGGGATTTGAACCCAAGTCCCCAGCGCTGCAAGGAAGCAGTGCTAACCACTGAGCCACCATGCTGCCCTTAGCATACATCTGCTATGCATAGCTGCTAAAATGGACAGAGATGTCAGCAGAGAGCACTGTGCTCGTGATGTCATCAGTGTTCCAAAAAGAAAGGAATTTCCTCTGTAGCATTCAGCAGCTAATAAGTACTGGAAGGATTAAGATTTTTTAATAGAAGTAATTTACAAATATGTTTAACTTTCTGCCACCAGTTGATTTAAAAGAAAAAAGGTTTTCACCGGAGTACCCCTTTAAACCTTTCTTTTAATGCCCATAGCAGAAAAAATTACAGAGAATTCATTTCATTAACATTAGAAAATATTTAATTAAAACTACAACTCCCAGCAGCCCCTGGGCTCCCCTCCCCTGGGTCGGAGACCCTATATAAGGGGCTGTCTGGACCTCCTCTTTCTTTCGTGCGAACTTCGGAACAGCGCGCGGTATCTTGATACCCCGGATACACTCCGACGGCAAGCGAATACCATCTCCGGAACTGGATGTCAGGGCCAACTGGGCCCCCAGTAACTGTGTTTCAACTGGAACAAAACAGAACAGCTGTCACTCAGGGACTTCTCATACTCTGCTGCGTAGATGCAGGTTCCGCTCTTCAATATCCTGAAACGAGAAAGCACAACGTAACAGGGTGGGAAGGGAGGGAAGATACTCGCCTCCTGTCTTCATATAACTTAGATTTTCCGTCACAGTAGCTAGGAAAATCCCGATTTATATATCAGACAATACAGACAGGAGGCTCATATCTTGCAAATTTAAAGCTAAACAAGTTTAATCAGGAAACATGAACAGACACGTTCAGAGGACAGACACAGAAACATGTTCCTGCGGCCGAAAATAGAACTGCCTAAAGGTCGTCTCAGACAACCAATCAGCAGCTAATAAAAGGTCCGAGAGTGAACCCCCTGACGTGACCACCTTATTGGCCATAGCCCCTCTAGAAGAGTGGGCACCAAAAAGAGAAACGTCAATTCCAGCCATATCCATGGCCACCCTCACCCACCTGGCTAAAGTAGCCGAGGTTACCGTTAGATGAGGCTTGACATAGCAGACTAATAATTGATTATGACTAACAGACCGCAATATTGCAGTCCGCGCCTCGTACAGTTGCAGACATCGCACCACACATGGGCGTGGGTGGTCGGGAAAAAAGGGGTAGAAGACTGTTTGAAGTCTCGTCTTAGTTCTGCGGACCACAGAGAACCGTACCCCATCAGGCGAAAATTGTCGTCTGGATATATCCAATGCTTTTACGTCCGATACCCTTTTTATGGACACCAAGCACAAAAGGGTCGTAAGTTTAATAGATAAGTTTTTCAAGGAAAGGACATCATTGTCCTCCCAAGCGGAAAATAGTTCTAGCACACGGGAGACATCCCAAGTCGACTGGTATCTAGGACGAGGAGGACGTTTGAATTTTACTCCCCGTAAAAGCCTACATACCAGAGGATGTTTACCTACAGGTAACGCGTCCACCGGGCAATGATATGCCGATATGGCAGACCGATAGACGTTCAGCGAACTATAAGACTTTCCAGACTCAAGAGTCCGCTAAATAGTTCACTACGACTGAAACAGGTGCTTGAACGGCATCAATTTGCCGTTGATCACACCAACGAACCCACAGGACCCAGGCAGATCGATATGCCGATCTAGTCCCTGGGGCCCAGGCCAAGGCGAGAAGGTCTCTAGCCGATTGTGAAAGATCGTTACCGGCGTCTGAGACCCCGAAACCAACCACGCTAAGAGTGGAAGATTGCTGTCCAGTATTAGAGGGTGATAACCCTTGATCGGGTTCGAAAGAAGTTGAGGTGAGTGGGGACTCAATCGTGGATAATCGATCGCCATCCCCAGCAGTAGAGGAAACCACGGTTGCGTTGGCCACCAAGGGGTGATCAGCACCACCGTCGCCCTCTGACTTGCTACTTGGAGAAGGGTTCTGGTAATCATATTGAACGGAGGAAACGCATAATGCGTCCCCCGTGACCATATCTGACGGAACGCGTCTACTGCTGACGCTTCCGGGTCCGGCCTCCAGCTGTAAAAGCGGGGTAATTGCCGGTTGAGACGAGAGGCAAAAAGGTCTGTATGTAACGGACCCCAAAGGTCTCGCAATGCCAGAAAAATCGGACGGTCGAGCGACCAGTCGCTGGAATCCGTCAGGTAGCGCGAATTCCAATCCGCCACAGTATTGGATATCCCGGGGAGATATTCCGCCACTGGAATGATATTCCGGGACAGACAAAAGTGCCAAAATTCGGACGCGATGTCCGCCAGCACTTTGGACCTCGTGCCCCCAAGGCGGTTGACATACTGAACCGCTGCCACGTTGTCCATACGTAAAAGCACACACTTGTTGGAAGTGTGAGGGAGAAAACTCCTGATAGCAAAGAATGCCGCCAGAAGTTCTAAAGCATTGATATGGAGAAGAGCTTCCTCTACTGACCATCTCCCTCCGGTGGTGTCTTGCCCGCAACGAGCACCCCAACCTTGGCAATTCGCATCGGACTCTACGATAACGTCCGGGCAGGAGTTGAAAATTGTTCTGCCGTTCCATTCGACGGCATGACGAAGCCACCACAGCAGCTTCTCTACTGACTCCGGACAGAGGGGAACCTCGTCCGCATATCGGAGCCCCTGGCGTAGATGGAGGGCCTTGAGTCTTTGCAGGCTCGATAGGGAAGTGGAGCCGGAAAAATTGCCTGAATAGAGGCCGACAACAGGCCGACTATGCGTGCAATCATACGCAAGGATACCCGACCCTTGCGCACCGTCGCCCTGATTCCTTTGCGAATCAGAGCCAACTTGGATTGTTGTAACAGCAGGATGGCTCTCTTGGTATCCACTAGGAAACCCAGGAATTCCATCTCTTGCAAGGGTATCAGCACCGATTTTTTGCGATTGATGAGGAAACAAAGTTCCTCCATCAACAAAATTGCCCATTGGCTGTGCAGCAAGGCCTGCGTTCTGGAACGTGCCATAATGAGTAGATCGTCCAGATAGATGATAAGGCGAACGCCTCTGCTCCGAAGAACAGCCATCACTGGTTTGAGCAGTTTAGTGAAACACCAAGGGGCTGAGGACAATCCGAACGGAAGGCAGGTGAACTGCCACATTCGGTCCCTCCACAGAAACCTTAGGAAAGGTTGGGAGGTGTGGTGTATGGGGACGGTAAGATACGCGTCCTTCAAGTCGATTTTCACTAGCCAGTCCCCTGGCCAGAGAAGATCGCATAATAGATGGATTCCCTCCATTTTGAAATGGCAGTAAACCACGTGTTGGAAAGATAGTGTAAACAGTAGAAAAATGAAGAAATTAAGAAAAATAATAAGAAAATAATAAGAAGTTATCTCAAAGAGACTGGGGTGAACAGTTGTAAAAAACTGCCACACCTCAGAATCAGCGTACAATTCAACACAATAAGGTGTGTGTGTGTGTGTGTATATGTGTGTGTGTGTGTATATATATATATATATATATATATAGATATAGAGATAGAGATAGAGATATAGATAGAGAGAGAGATATAGAAGACAATACTTATCTGCCATGAGCAGAAAGAAAGAGGAAGAGGAGGTCCAGACAGCCCCTTATATAGGGTCTCCGACCCAGGGGAGGGGAGTCCAGGGGCTGCTGGGAGTTGTAGTTTTAATGAAATTTTTTCTAATGTTAATGAAATGAATTCTCTGTAATTTTTTGTGCTATGGGCATTAAAAGAAAGGTTTATTGCAAGATACTCGCCTCCTGTCTGATATATAACTCAGGATCAGTACAGGATAAGTAATGTAATGTATGTACACAGTGATCACACCAGCAGAATAGTGAGTACAGCTCTGGAGTATAATACAGGATATAACTCAGGATCAGTACAGGATCAGTAATGTAATTTATATACACAGTGACCTCACCAGCAGAATAGTGAGTACAGCTCTGGAGTATAATACAGGATATAACTCAGGATCAGTATAATGTAATGTATGTACACAGTGACCTTACCAGCAGAATAGTGAGTACAGCTCTGGAGTATAATACAGGATATAACTCAGGATCAGTACAGGATCAGTAATGTAATGTATGTACACAGTGACCTCACCAGCAGAATAGTGAGTACAGCTCTGGAGTATAATACAGGATATAACTCAGGATCAGTACAGGATAAGTAATGTAATGTATGTACACAGTGATCTCACCAGCAGAATAGTGAGTACAGCTCTGGAGTATAATACAGGATATAACTCAGGATCAGTACAGGATAAGTAATGTAATGTATGTACACAGTGATCTCACCAGCAGAATAGTGAGTACAGCTCTGGAGTATAATACAGGATATAACTCAGGATCAGTACAGGATAAGTAATGTAATGTATGTACACAGTGATCTCACCAGCAGAATAGTGAGTACAGCTCTGGGGTATAATACAGGATATAACTCAGGATCAGTAATGTAATGTATGTACACAGTGACCTCGCCAGCAGAATAGTGAGTACAGCTCTGGAGTATAATACAGGATATAACTCAGGATCAGTACAGGATAAGTAATGTAATGTATGTACACAGTGACCCCACCAGCAGAATAGTGAGTGCAGCTCTGACTCTGTCTCTTCCTTACAGATATGACGAGCCAAAATTCTGGGAGCAGCAGGTCTATGGAGAATGGCAGCCAGAGGAAGAGGAAGGGTCCTGGAGCTTTTGCCACTGCTTATCTGGTCATTTATAATGTCATCATGACAGCAGGGTGAGTAGATCCAGATGTTTTGTTGGGGGCTCATTGGTTCCTAGGCTGATGTAGTACAGTGGTCTCCAACCTGCGGACCTCCAGATGTTGCAAAACTACAACTCCCAGCATGCCCGGACAGCCAACGGCTGTCCGGGCATGCTGGGAGTTGTAGTTTTGCAACATCTGTTGGTCCGCAGGTTGGAGACCACTAATATAGCGGATACATCCATGTTGGAAATATAGGTCGTCCTCATCTTATACTTTTATATAACACATAATTTCCCCAGCAGCCCCCCCCCCCCCCAGGAATTATTTAGTCACATGGGGAATATAGGGGTCTCCTGTTTCTCTCCTCTCCTCATGGGGGCGCTGTGGACTGTTAGGGTTCTGGGAGGGAACACCTCATTGTTAGGCCTTGTCTTGCAGATGGCTGGTCATAGCGGTGGGTTTAGTGCGCACGTATCTCGCCAAGGGGAGTTACCACAGTCTTTACTACTCCATTGAGCGGCCCCTGAAGTTCTTCCAGACCGGAGCGCTGCTGGAGGTAAACGCCGCTTCCTGTGCTATTTCTGACTATGGTTTGTGTGACTTGCTGGATACTGACCGGTGTCTTTGTGTTTGCAGATTGTACATTGTGCACTGGGTAAGTCACCGGGCGGACGTCCATAGCGTCAGTGTATGTGACCACCAGGCAGTAAGTTACAAATAATAACAACATGCTTTATTAGAACAACACGAAAAACATTTAAAGGGGTACTCCACTGGAAAACATTATTATTTTACTGGTGCCAGAAAGTTAAACAGATTTGTAAATTACTTCTATTAAAAAAATCTTAATCCTTCCAGTACATATCGGCTGCTGTTATGCTCCACAGGAAGTTCTTTTCTTTTTGAATTTCCTTTTCTGTCTGACCACAGTGCTCTCTGCTGACACCTCTGTCCATTTTAGGAGTTGGAGCACATCCCCATAGAAAACCTCTCCTGCTCTGGACAGTTCCTGACTTGGACAGAGGTGTCAGCGGAGAGCACTGTGGTCAGACAGAAAGGAGATTCAAAAAGAAAAGAACTTCCTGTGGAGCATACAGCAGCTGATAAGTACTGGAAGGATTAAGATTTTTTAATAGAAGTAATTTACAAATCTGTTAAAATTTCCGGCACCAGTTGATTTAAAAAAATAAATAAATAAATATATAAAATACATTTTATTTTTTTCCAGTGGAGTACTCCTTTAAATGAAAACTGTCAGCTTTCTCCCCCCGCACTAACTAGTGGTGCTGGCTGGTAGTGCGGGGGACTCTGACCAGTTTGATCCTTACCGGGCCTGGATCCGCCGCGCCGTTTGGTCGTAATCTTCTATTTTTGGTATAGGCAAATGAGGTGATAACTGGCACCCTGACGTCAGTGCCGCCGGCTGCAGCGCCTCCCAGCTCATCAATATTCCTCCCCTCCCTCCGCCTCTACCTCTTCTCTCCGCTCTGTAATGGAGAGGGGGAGGAATATTGATGAGCTGGGCGGTGCTGCGGCCAGTGGCACTGAAGTCAGAGTGCCAGTTTGCCCGACCGGTGCCAATTAGCACTTCATTTGCATATACCTAAAATAAAAGATTACGTCCAAACGGCAGGGCGGATCCGGGCACTCTAAGCATCAAACTGATCAGCGTCTCCTGCACTACCAGCCAGTACTGCTGGTTAGTGCTGGGGGAGAAAGCTGACCGTCTTCCTTTTAATCCTGGAAACTGTGCTGCGCAGTCTTTATATTCTCATGTACAGAGTCTGAGGACTGTGATATATACCGTATTGTATGTGTGTGTGTATATATATATATATATAATATCACAGTCCTCAGACTCTGTACATGAGAATCATATGGCACTTGCCAGGTAACATGGATCCTTATATAGAAGCCGGGATGTGCAGTAAGTGTGAGCCACCAGCTGCCGTCCTCATATATAACACACGCTTCATCACCGCTGTATTATATATGTTCTGGATCCCGAATTGTATGATTGTGATTAAAGGAGTACTATGGTGCTTTTTTTAATTTTTTATTAAAGGGGTACTCCCATGGAAATAATTATTATTATTTTTTTTTTTTTTTTTTAAATCAACTGGTACCAGAAAGTTAAACATATTTGTAAATTACTTCTATTAAAAAAAAATCTTAATCCTTCCAGTACTTATTAGCTGCTGAATACTACAGAGGAAATTATTTTCTTTTTGGAACACAGAGCTCTCTGCTTACATCACGAGCACAGTGCTCTCTGCTGACATCTCTGTCCATTTTAGGAACTGTCCAGAGCAGCATATGTTTGTTATGGGGACTTTCTCCTACTCTGGACAGTTCCTAAAATGGACAGAGATGTCAGCAGAGAGCACTGTGGTCACGATGTCAGCAGAGAGCTCTGTGTTCCAAAAAGAAAAAATTTCCTATGTAGTATTCAGCAGCTATTAAGTACTGGAAGGATTAAGATTTGTTTTAATAGAAGAAATTTACAAATCTGTTTAACTTTCTGGCACCAGTTTATTTAAAAAAAAAAAAAAAGTTTTCCACAGGAGTACCCCTTTAACCCTCCGTGCCCGGGCTGCAAAATGAAACAAAACAAACTTTAACTCACCTGCCTACGTTCCCCCGTTGCTCCGATGTCGGTGTCCCTTTCTCCGGTCCCTGTCTTCTTCCGCTTCCTGCGGGTCGGTGAGTCACGCTGCTTTCAGCAGCAATGTCCCGCTGCGGCCGGTGATAAGCTGAAAGCATCGTGACTCACCGACCCGCAGGAAGCGGAAGAAGACAGGGACCGGAGAAAGGGACACCGACATCGGAGCAACGGGGGAACGTAGGCAGGTGAGTTAAAGTTTGTTTTGTTTCATTTTGCAGCCCGGGCACGGAGGGTTAAAGGGGTACTCCTGTGGAAAACTTTTATTTTTTTTAAATAAACTGTTGCCAGAAAGTTAAACAGATTTGTAAATGACTTCTATTAAAAAATCTTAATCCTTCCAGTACTTATTAGCTGCTGAATACTACATAGGAAATTGTTTTCTTTTTGGAACACAGAGCTCTCTGCTGACATCATGACCATGACCATGTTTCATTTTGCAGCCCAGGCACGAAGGGTTAATAAAAAAATTAATAAATAAAGCGCCATAGTACTCCTTTAATGTCACCATGTGAAAGCCGAGCACATTTCTTGGCCCCTTGTGAAGCCATCACCTGCTCCATGACACGTTAGATATGAGACCAGTGTTTTCCAACCAGGGTGCCTCCAGCTGTTGCAAAACTACAACTCCCAGCATGCCCGGACAGCCTTTGGCTGTCCGGGCATGCTGGGAGTTGTAGTTTTGCAACAGCTGGAGGCACGCTGGTTGGAAAACACTGTATTAGACAGTCATCTACCTCATATTGACTGCAGACTGTGACCATAAGTGCTCAGTACATCCCCGTCCTGCAGGGTTAATGGGGGAGGAGAGGAAGGACTGAGCCTTGTATGGTCACATTCAGATGATCTTATTATAGTAACAGATAAGTGACCGGCACCACTGACTCCCTGCGTTTCTTGACCCCAGGAATCGTGCCCTCCTCCGTGGTCCTCACTGCGTTTCAGGTTTCGTCTCGGGTGTTCCTGACCTGGGCCGTCACACACAGCGTGAGAGAGGTGAGCGCCAACTCCCTGTCACTGGTCAAGGAGGAGGGGAATGTACGGTGTTGATATGAATAGGAGTATAAGGGGTTAATCTCCTGTTCTCTCTCCAGGTTCAGAATGAGGACTCCGTCCTGCTGTTTGTTGTTGCCTGGACAATCACTGAAATTATCCGCTACTCGTTTTATACCTTCAGTCTTCTAAACCATCTGCCATACATCATCAAGTGGGCCAGGTAAGTGTGCGGGGGGGCAACGTGGTAACCTGCGAGGGGCATGGGTTTACCTCTCTAAGGTGATGGGCCAGGTTAGTGTGCAGGAGGCATGGGGTTTACCTTTCTAATGCGATGGGCCAGGTGAGTGTGCAGGAGGCATGGGGTTTACCTCTCTAATGCAATGGGCCAGGTGAGTGTGCAGGAGGCATGGGGTTTACCTCTCTAAGACTGTGGGCCAGGTGAGTGTGCGAGGGGCGCATGGGTTTACCTCACTAAGGCAATGGGCCAGGTCAGTGTGCAGGAGGCATGGGTTTACCTCTCTAAGACGGTGGGCCAGGTGAGTGTGCGAGGGGCATGGGGTTTACCTCTCTAAGGCGATGGGCCAGGTGAGTGTGCGAGGGGCATGGGGTTTACCTCACTAAGGCGATGGGCCAGGTGAGTGTGCGAGGGGCATGGGTTTACCTCACTAAGGCGATGGGCCAGGTGAGTGTGCGAGGGGCATGGGTTTACCTCACTAAGGCGATGGGCCAGGTGAATGTGCGAGTGGCATGGGTTTACCTCACTAAGGCGATGGGCCAGGTGAGTGTGCGAGGGGCATGGGTTTACCTCACTAAGGTGATGGGCCAGGTGAGTGTGCGAGGGGCATGGGTTTACCTCACTAAGGCAGTGGGCCAGGTGAGTGTGCGAGGGGCATGGGTTTACCTCACTAAGGCGATGGGCCAGGTGAGTGTGCGAGGGGCATGGGTTTACCTCACTAAGGCGATGGGCCAGGTGAGTGTGCAGGAGGCATGGGGTTTACCTCACTAAGGCGATGGGCCAGGTGAGTGTGCGAGTGGCATGGGTTTACCTCACTAAGGCGATGGGCCAGGTGAGTGTGCGAGGGGCATGGGTTTACCTCACTAAGGTGATGGGCCAGGTGAGTGTGCGAGGGGCATGGGGTTTACCTCACTAAGGCAGTGGGCCAGGTGAGTGTGCGAGGGGCATGGGTTTACCTCACTAAGGCGATGGGTCAGGTGAGTGTGCAGGAGACATGGGTTTACCTCACTAAGGCGATGGGTCAGGTGAGTGTGCAGGAGGCATGGGGATTACCTCACTAAGGCGATGGGCCAGGTGAGTGTGCAGGAGGCATGGGTTTACCTCACTAAGGCGATGGGTCAGGTGAGTGTGGGGTGGACATGGAGTAACCTCACTGAGACTAATCTGAGGGGGCAGATTCAGGTATTTGTCCTGGTTACAGCCCCTTCGGTGTTTCTGTGGACCCTGGGTAGGGGTGGATTAATTCTTTAAACCTCCCTCCTAAGCAGCATATCTTCCCCTTAGAGTAAAAATCTACGACCTGTAAACACACTGAGGGCCATTACACCTGTGTATATCTGTCCTGTGTCTTCCTCCTCCAGGTACACGCTCTTCATTGTCTTATACCCCATGGGGGTAGCAGGAGAATTACTGACGATCTATGCTGCACTGCCATACATCAAGCAGACCGGCCTGTACTCCATCAGCCTGCCCAACAAATACAACTTCTCATTCGATTACTACACCTTCCTCATCCTCGTCATGGTGTCCTACATCCCTAGTAAGTATCTGGTTATATCATCACCATGTTTTATCCTGTGTCATTTCTGGGACCCCACTGGCTGCTGATATATAAGCTGTGACTGCTGGGACCCCACTGACTGCTGATATACAAGCTGTGACTGCTGGGACCCCACTGACTGCTGATATACAAGCTGTGACTGCTGGGACCCCACTGACTGCTGATATACAAGCTGTGACTGCTGGGACCCCACTGACTGCTGAATTACAAGCTGTGACTGCTGGGACCCCACTGGCTGCTGATATACAAGCTGTGACTGCTGGGACCCCACTGACTGCTGAATTACAAGCTGTGACTGCTGGGACCCCACTGGCTGCTGATATACAAGCTGTGACTGCTGGGACCCCACTGACTGCTGATGTACAAGCTGTGACTGCTGGGACCCCACTGGCTGCTGATATACAAGCTGTGACTGCTTATAAACATGTGGGGGTCCTATTCTATGTAAGACCGTTAAACAATTCTGAGCGCTGAACTCGGAAATGTCTTGTGGACCGTTGTATACCTGTCTGTAAGCAGCCTCCTCCAGAGGGGGGCACCGTTGTATACCTGTCTGTAAGCAGCCTCCTCCAGCGGGGGGCACCGTTGTACACCTGTCTGTAAGCAGCCTCCTCCAGCGGGGGGCACCGTTGTATACCTGTCTGTAAGCAGCCTCCTCCAGAGGGCGGCACCGTTGTATACCTGTCTGTAAGCAGCCTCCTCCAGCGGGGGGCACCGTTGTATACCTATCTGTAAGCAGCATCCTCCAGCGGGGGGCACCGTTGTACACCTGTCTGTAAGCAGCCTCCTCCAGCAGGGGGCACCGTTGTATACCTGTCTGTAAGCAGCCTCCTCCAGTGGGGGGCACCGTTGTATACCTGTCTGTAAGCAGCCTCCTCCAGCGGGGGGCACCGTTGTATACCTGTCTGTAAGCAGCCTCCTCCAGCGGGGGGCACCGTTGTATACCTGTCTGTGAGCAGCCTCCTCCAGCAGGGGGCACCGTTGTATACCTGTCTGTAAGCAGCCTCCTCCAGCAGGGGGCACCGTTGTACACCTGTCTGTGAGCAGCCTCCTCCAGCGCTGACACTTCTCCGCACTCATCCATCTCTCTCTTTTCTCCGCAGTTTTCCCGCAGTTGTACTTCCACATGATCCACCAGCGCAGGAAAGTTCTTCACGTCGAGCGCAAGAAGTCTGATTAACCCCGCGGGTTCCATCATCTCCTTCTTCTTCTTCTTCTCCTCTTTTTCCTTTTTTGACATTTTTTTTTTCTCCCCCCAAATCTTCTAGAAACCCAAATGCTGCGGCCTTTTTTTGAGTGCGCCCTTTCCTATGAGAATGCCCGGATGAGGTAAATGCCTGCAGGGATGGCGTGTTTACATACTAACCTCGGCCACTACCCAGCATGCACTAGGACAGTCGCGGCTGCCTCTCCTACTTTTATACTACTAAACGCTTGATTCCTGGTCCAGCCAGCCGGACCCCCTGATGTTGCGGGATGTTGTGTTGCTGCATGCGCAGTGGACTTCCTGTTGCGAGGGAGTGAGGATGATGGGGGAGGTAGTGGTGGAAACATGGTGGGGGGGGGGGAGAGGGGACCCCCGACTACTGGTACAATATCAATGAAGCTTCTTCTAAATCTGCACTGGAATCTGCCTCAGGTCTGCGATCCTGCACCAATAGACCATCATACCTCAGCATTGGTCCAGCAGGGGGCACTGTTCTAGCTATCATGGAAAAATAGCGACGAACTGCAGCCTTCATCCCTCCCCAAAATATGGGAATAGGGCAGGGGGTCTAATCTGCCCACCCAGAACATTTATGCCTTCTAGCGCTCAGGGAGGAGTTAAACTGCCCTGTCCTCCGCCAACCACTGACAGGTACGACTATCAAATGATAACACTAGATGGCGCTGTGCCTCATATTTTATCCTTTACAACAGTGTTTTCCAACCAGCGTACCTCCAGCTGTTGCAAAACTACAACTCCCAGCATGCCCGGACAGCCGAAGGCTGTCCGGGCATGCTGGGAGTTGTAGTTTTGCAACAGCTGGAGGTACCCTGGTTGGAAAACACTGCAGTACAAAATGGGGCGGGTGGGAGATGCACAACATTGGGGGGGAGGGCTCTCCGATCCAATAGAAATTTCCCCCCCCCCCAGCTAATGGTACAAGTCCTCAATGGGATAAAGCGCTCCAAGCGTTAACCCTATACTGGCCATTTCCAAGCTTCTTCCCCCCCCCCCCCCCCCCCCCCGCATCTCGAGCGGTTTGATGGAGTCAGCCCGGTTCTGTTTACACTCTCGGCGTTTCATGCTCAATATAACTTTGTAGATGTTTCTACGGACGAGGCTGGCCACATCCAGTAAAGGTTTTTCTGAAATTTTTATAGTCTGTTTGGTTTCTTCAATTAACGGCGCCCCCGTTCCTGGCTATGGTTTGTGTCTGGTACTGCAGCTCAGAGCCATTCATCCTCTGTGGATGCTTAGTGGTCTTATGTGGGCCTGTAATTATATTTCAAATTATATTTGTGAGCGGAACTGTGGACAACGAGTTGTTGCAAAACTACAGCTGCCAGCATGTCCAAATGCCAATGGCTGTCCGGGCATGCTTGGAGCTGTAGTTTTGCAAACAGAGTGGTGGCAGGGTTTAGCACATGCACAGTCTTTCTCTCCAGTGCACAGAGTATCTGTTCATGTCCAGAGAATCTGCACTGTCCATGTAAGGTACATCAAGGCTTCCCTCTCCTCACAGCAGAAGCTTGGTGTTTAGTGTAACCCCTCCCTTGCTGTTTATTTTTTTTTATGCTCATAGCACCATCCAAATTCAATCCCCAACATACCATCTATAGTAGTGTATAACTCATCCCCCAGCAGTGTCGGCCTGTTCAGTGTAACCATTTCCTTGCCTTACCACAACATATCATCTATAGTAGTCTATAACTCATCCCCCAGCAGTGTCAGCCTGTTTAGTGTAACCTTTTCCTTGCTTTACTCCAACATACCATCTATAGTAGAGTACTGTATAACTCATACCCCAGAAGTGTCAGTCTGTTCAGTGTTTAGTGTAACCTTTTCCTTCCTGCCTTTTTTTTTATGTCTGCTTGCATAGCACCAAAGCCAAGTGCATCAGTATCTCCTTCTCCCTCCACATGCTGCCTATAGTGCTGTATTATGTAAATCATCAGCCCACGGTGCCAGCCTGTTCACTGCACTTTCACCAGCACTATGTGATGGCATTACAAAGAGGAGTTTGTGACTGGTTAGAGAAGTAAGGGAGGAAGTAACTATGTGTGGACTTCTAGCAAAAAAAACCTTGCTCTGTTCCCGACGCCGTGAAATATTGAGAATGTGAAAAAGCTGTGTACGATGGAGAGGGGCCCAATAACAGAACACTGGGTACTGTGTATTACAACCAATAGCAGTCTACCTGTGGGTTCACAGAGTCATCTCATTGGCTGTTCTGGTCACTGGGGACTCACTGGTACGGTCTCTGTCTCAATATTACCAGCCCCCCTATAAGAACATCTGTGCTCCGCGTGTCTGGAGGAGAGAAGGTCCCCAGCTTTGGCTTTAGAAGACCCGTTTTAAGTTTCCTTCAACGTACACGTCTGAAACAGCGCCCCCATGTGTTCACTAATGGACGTGTCATATGACTGCCATTATCGGGAACACGGTTCGGCCATTGGTGAACGCATACATCTGATGCTGTGTTTCCCAACCAGTGTGCCTCCAGCTGCTGCAAAACTACAACTCCAAGCATAGCTGTCCAGGCGTGCTGGTAGTTGTAGTTTTGCAACATCTGGAGGCACACTGGTTGGGAAACAGGACCTATGGAGGTTATACAGCTGTCTTAAAGGGGTACTCCGGTGGAAAACTTTTTTTTTTTTTTTTTTCTCTTTAAATCAACTGGTGCCAGAAAGTTAAACAGATTTGTAATTTACTTCTAATAAAAAAATCTGAATCCTCCCACTACTTATTAGCTGCTGAATACTACAGAGGAAATTCTTTTCTTTTTGGAACACAGAGCTTTTTGCTGACCTCATGACCACAGTGCTCTCTGCTGACATCTCTGTCCATTTTAGGAACTGTCCAGAGCAGGAGAGGTTTGCTATGGGGATTTTCTCCTACTCTGGACAGTTCCTAAAATGGACAGAGAGGTCAGCAGAGAGCACTATGGTCATGATGTCAGCATAGAGCTCTGTGTTCCAAAAAGAAAATAATTTCCTCTGTATTATTCAGCAGCTAATAAGTACTGGAAGGATTAAGATTTTTTTAATAGAAGTAATTTACAAATCTGTTTATTATTTTTTTTTTTTTTAAATCAACTGGTGCCAGAAAGTTAGTTTTCCACTGGAGAACCCCTTTAAAAGTATTCCACCCTTCCTCAAACATGCACATGCATGCTCGGTACAGCTGAGTGTGCATATGATTGCAATGGAAGGAGAGAGCTGGGAGGCTCCTCCTACACATTAGATCAGTGTTTCCCAACCAGTGTGCCTCCAGCTGTTGCAAAACTACAACTCCCAGCATGCCCGGACAGCCTTTGGCTGTCCGGGCATCCTGGGAGTTGTAGTTTTGCAACAGCTGGAGGCACTCTGTTTAGGAAACACTGCGTTAGGGATATTCACACAGCTTCATTACTGTACAAAGGCAAGGTCTGCAGATTTCACATTAACTATTTCCCCTCCTCCTCGGTGCGATGATCTCCGGCCTGTCTGGACCCGACCGCAGGGATTGTGCTGCTCACAGGAGGAGTTCCCCTTTAAATCTATTTGTGTTGGCTGCAGCGATCAGTACGGAGGAAGCTCTGTACATGGAAAGGAGATGACGCAAGACAACAATAATCTTGTTGGTCCGAACACCCCCCTCCTCCCCCCACCGGGAATGGTATTGTCCCATTAACCCCTTTATATCTATCACTGCCGCCTCAGGCCCTGTTCACACTATATATTTTATTTTTATCCATTAAATCACTGTTCTCTGAATGAAAAAAAACAGCTGATCATTCACATTCAGTAACATTTTATGGCCATAAAATAGAGTGTAAAGTTCTTTTGCTTAATTAAAAAAAAAAAAAAAAAAACTTTTATTTGCATGTTTTAGTGCTGATTTTGCGCAAAAAAAAAAATTTCAATTTGCATAACAGAGTTTAGGCCGCATTCACGCCACGTTTTTGCAGTACAGTTCCCGTATCAGGTTTTTGATGAAAAACGGATTCCTCAAATCCGGACTAAACTGTATAAAAACGCGTGTACAAATTTTAACCCGTATACGGTTTGAAAAGTGATGGCCGTTTGCATCCGTTTTTTAAGAAAAAAAAAAAAGGATACGTTTTTAACTTTTCACTCCATTTTGAATAAAGTTTTACTTGTTTGATTGAAATTCCAAGAAAAAAAAAAAAAACGTGCAAAGTCGAAAACCGGATGGAACTGTACGCACATGTGGTTCTGTACGGTTCCCATTGACTTCCATGTTAAAAATAAATAAATAAAAAACATAGACAGTTTAGGACAGTTTTTCACCCGGACCAAAAAAACATGGTAGTCTACGGTTTTGGGTACGGGTAAAAAAAAAACGGACAAAACGATATAAGACGTAAAACAGACTAAAGCGGATGATGCGTTTGACATACGGTTTACAATGTTAAGTCAATGCATACGGTTTTCTATACGATTCTGTGCGGTTTTTATCTTGAAACCGTATACGGGCACTGTATAGCGAAAACGTGGTGTGAATGCACCCTAAGGGTACGTTCACACGCGCGGGTTTTCCGCTGCGTATTTGAAAGTGGGCGGGCTCTTCTCGGCTGTCCGCAGCAGATTTTCCGTGGCGGAATGTATACTGTGAAAAAATCCGCCACAAACCCCATTGAAGTCAGCAGGGACTGTGGCGGATTTTCCGCAGCGTAAATTCCGCCGCGGAAAATCTGCTGCGGACAGCCAAGAAGAGCCCGACCCCTATCAAATACGCATCGGGAAACCCGCAAAAAAAAAAAAAACCCGCAAAAAAAAATACCCTTAAAATTTTACTGAATGGGAATCACCAGCCATTTTTCTTTTTTTTGTATTAAAGTGGTACTCCAGCCCCTAAAACAGTGTTCTCCAGCCAGTGTGCCTCCAGCTGTTGCAACACTACAACTCCCAGCATGCTATCAGGCACTGTGGTTGATTAAAAATAAATAAATAAAAAAAAAAGGTCTTAAAGGGTTACTCCGCACCCCAGCGTCCGGAACGTTGAGTTCCTAATGCTGTGTGCAGGCTTCCGCGTTCATGCCCGCCCCCTCGAGACATCACGCCCCGTCATGTGACGTCACATCCCGCCCCCTCAATGCAAGTCTATGGGAGGGGGCGTGACGCCCCCTCCCATAGACTTGCATTGAGGGGGCGGGACGTGACGTCACGAGGGGGTGGCTTGAACACGGAAGCCCGCACGCAACATTAGGAACTCAACGTTCCGGACGCTGGGGAGCGGAGTAACCCTTTAAAAACGTATCATCTCCTATGAGTCTGATTGAGAGGGGTCCTATCTCCGGGCCCCGATTCTTCCCCTTGCATAGAGCGATGGGTGGGCACACACTCCATTCATTGTCTATGGGGGGCGCTAGTGGAGCCCTTTACCGACCACTGGATCTGGAATTATTGAAGGAGATTTATGAAAACCTGTGTAGAGGAAGAACGGGGCAGTTGCCCATAGCAACCAATCAGATGGCTTCTTTCGTTCTTCACAAGTCTCTTTACAAATAAAAGAAGCGATCTGATTGGTTGCTATGGGCAACTGCCCCGTTCTTCCTCTACACAGGTTTTCATAAATCTTCCCCATTTTCCTTGTTCTGTGGTTACTATGGTAACATCAACAGCGACCCTGACAACCCCAGAGCAAGCACAATGTGCAGAGGAAAAGTTGCCCATAGCAACCAATCAGATTATTACTTTCATTTCTCAGAGGCCTTTTCAAAAATGAAAGAAGCGATCTGATTGGTTGCAATGGGCAACTCAGCAACTTTTTCTATGGACAGGTTATGATAAATCTCCCCCAATATTCCCAGGTCACCCCCCCCCCCCCCCATCATAATGTGATCTCGGGGTCCGGCCGCTTCCACCACCACGAGTCTCCTTGTGATGGCGCCAATTATCAGCGGACGCAGAACGAGTGCAAGAAGGACCGGAAACTGGATGGGGAGTGTGCATCATGGGATTAGATACACGGCTCAGTAGGCTGTATCACATGTGATGGGATTAGATACACGGCTCATTAGGCAGTATCATATATACAATATGAAGGGGGGATCTGCAGACAGTACCACACATGATAGGATTAGATACATGGCTCAGCAGAAAGTATCACACATGATAGAATTAGATACACAGCTCAGCAGGCAGTATCACACATGATAGGATTAGATACATGATTCAGCAGAAAGTATCACATATGATAGGATTAGATACATTGATCAACAGACAGGATTAGATACATGATTCAGCAGAAAGTATCACATATGAAAGGATTAGATACATGACTCAGCAGACAGTATCACACATGATAGGATTAGATACATGGCTCAGCAGACAGTATCACACATGATAGGATTAGATACATGGCTCAGCAGACAGTATCACACATGATAGGATTAGATACAGCAGATCTGCAGACAGTATCACACATGATAGAATTAGATACAGCAGATCTGCAGAGAGTACCACACATGATAGAATTAGATACATGGCTCTGTAGACAGTATCACACATGATAGGATTAGGTACAGCAGAGGTGCAGACAGTACCACACATGATAGAATTAGATACATGGCTCTGCAGACAGTATCACACATGATAGGATTAGATACATGACTCAGCAGAAAGTATCACACATGATAGGATTAGATACATGTCTCAGCAGACAGTACCGCACATGATAGGATTAGATTCATGGCTCAACAGACAGTATCACACATGATAGGATTAGATACAGCAGATCTGCAGACAGTATCACACATGATAGGATTAGATACATGATTCAGCAGAAAGTATCACATATGATAGGATTAGATACATGACTCAGCAGACAGTATCACACATGATAGGATTAGATACATGGCTCAGCAGACAGTATCACACATGATAGGATTAGATACAGCAGATCTGCAGACAGTATCACACATGATAGGATTAGATACAGCAGATGTGCAGACAGTACCACACATGATAGAATTAGATACATGGCTCTGTAGACAGTATCACACATGATAGGATTAGGTACAGCAGATGTGCAGACAGTACCACACATGATAGAATTAGATACATGGCTCTGCAGACAGTATCACATATGATAGGATTAGATACATGACTCAGCAGAAAGTATCACACATGATAGGATTAGATACATGTCTCAGCAGACAGTACCACACATGATAGGATTAGATTCATGGCTCAACAGACAGTATCACACATGATAGGATTAGATACAGCAGATCTGCAGACAGTATCACACATGATAGGATTAGATACAGCAGATCTGCAGACAGTACCACACATGATAGAATTAGATACACTGGTTCAGCAGACAGTACAAAGCATGAAAAGATTAGATACACTGGCTCAGCAGACAATATTTCACATGATAGTATTAGATACATGGTTCGGCAGAAAGTATCACACGTGATGGGATTAAATACAGCAACCAGTATTACACATGATGGGATTAGATACAGCAGACAGTGTCACACATAATAGGTTTAAATTTAGCAGGATAAAATGCACAGCTCAAGGGACAGCCTCACACATGACAGGATTAGATACAGTGGCTCAGTAGCATCAAACACGACAGGATTAGATACACAGCTCTACAGACAGTATCATATATAAAAGAATTAGATACATGGCTCAGCAGTCAGTATCACATGATAGGATTATATACAGCAGTTTAGCAGTATCACATGTGATAGGCTTAGAGACACAGGCTCAGCAAACAGTATCACACATCCTAGGGATGAGATACCCAGTTCAGCAAACTGTCACATAAGATTAGATACAGCTTCTTAGCGGAGTATCACACATGATGAGATTAGATACAGAGTTTAGCAGAGTATCAAATATGATGAGATTAGATACAGGTTTTAGTAGAGTATCACACATGATAAGATTAGATACAGAGTTTAGCAGAGTATCAAACATGATGAGATTAGATACAGGGTTTGTAGAGTATCACACATGATGAGATTAGATACAGGGTTTAGTAGTTTATCACACATGATGAGATTAGATCCAGGGTTTAGTAGAGTATCACACATGATGAGATTAGATACAGGGTTTAGTAGAGTATCACACATGATGAGATTAGATATAGGGTTTAGTAGAGTATCACACATGATGAGATTAGATACAGGGTTTAGTAGAGTATCACACATGATAAGATTAGATACAAGGTTTAGTAGAGTATCACACATGATGAGATTAGATACAGGGTTTAGTAGAGTATCACACATGATGAAATTAGATACAGGGTTTAGTAGGATGAGATTAGATACAAGGTTTAGTAGAGTATCACACATGATGAGATTAGATACAGGGTTTAGTAGAGTATCACACATGATGAGATTAGACATAGGGTTTAGTAGAGTATCACACATGATAAGATTAGATACAGGGTTTAGTAGAGTATCGCACATGATGAGATTAGATACAAGGTTTAGTAGAGTATCACACATGATGAGATTAGATACAGGGTTTAGTAGAGTATCACACATGAGATTAGATACAGGGTTTAGTAGAGTATCACACATGATGAGATTAGATACAGGGTTTAGTAGAGTATCACACATGATGAGATTAGATACAAGGTTTAGTAGAGCATCACACATGATGAGATTAGATACAGGGTTTAGTAGAGTATCACACATGATGAGATTAGATACAGGGTTTAGTAGAGTATCACACATGATGAGATTAGATACAGGGTTTAGTAGAGTATCACACATGATAAGATTAGATACAAGGTTTAGTAGAGTATCACACATGATGAGATTAGATACAGGGTTTAGTAGAGTATCACACATGATGAGATTAGATACAGGGTTTAGTTGAGTATCAAACATGATGAGATTAGATACAGGGTTTAGTTGAGTATCACACATGATTAAATTATATACATGGTTTAGTAGAGTATCACACATGATGAGATTAGATACAGGGTTGAGTATCACACATGGTGAGATTAGATACAGGGTTTAGTAGATTATCACACATGATGAGATTAGATACAGGGTTTAGTAGATTATCACACATGATGAGATTAGATACAGGGTTTAGTAGAGTATCACACATGATGGGATTAGATACAGAGTTTAGTAGAGTATCACACATGATGAAATTAGATACATGGTTTAGTAGAGTATCACACATGATGAGATTATATACAGGGTTTAGTAGAGTATCAAACATGATGAGATTAGATACAGGGTTTAGTAGAGTATCACACATGATGAGATTAGATACAGGGTTTAGTAGAGTATCACACATGAGATTAGCTACAGGGTTTAGTAGAGTATCACACATGAGATTAGATACAGCGTTTAGTAGATTATCACATATGATGAGATTAGATACAGGGTTTAGTAAAGTATCACACATGATGGGATTAGATACAGGGTTTAGTAGAGTATCACACATGATGAGATTAGATACAGGGTTTAGTAGAGTATCACACATGATGAGATTAGATACAGGGTTTAGTAGAGTATCACACATGATGAGATTAGATACAAGGTTAAGTAGAGCATCACACATGATGAGATTAGATACAGGGTTTAGTAGAGTATCACACATGATGAGATTAGATACAGGGTTTAGTAGAGTATCACACATGATGAGATTAGATACAGGGTTTAGTAAAGTATCACACATGATGAGATTAAATACAGGGTTTAGTAGAGTATCACACATGATAAGATTAGATACAAGGTTTAGTAGAGTATCACACATTATGAGATTAGATACAGGGTTTAGTAGAGTATCACACATGATGAGATTAGATATAGGGTTTAGTTGAGTATCACACATGATGACATTAGATACAGGGTTTAGTTGAGTATCACACATGATGAGATTAGATACAGGGTTTGTAGAGTATCACACATGATGAGATTAGATACAGGGTTTAGTAGAGTATCACACATGATGAAATTAGATACATGGTTTAGTAGAGTATCACACATGATGATATTAGATACAGGGTTGAGTATCAGACACACATGATGAGATTAGATACAGGGTTTAGTAGAGTATCACACATGATGAGATTAGATACAGGGTTTAGTAGATTATCACACATGATGAGATTAGATACAGGGTTTAGTAGAGTATCACACATGATGAGATTAGATACAGGGTTTAGTAGAGTATCACACATGATGAGATTAGATACAGGGTTGAGTATCACACATGATGAGATTAGATACAGGGTTGAGTATCACACATGATGAGATTAGATACAGGATTGAGTATCACACATGATGAGATTAGATACAGGGTTTTGTAGAGTATCACACATGATGAGATTAGATACAGGGTTTAGTAGAGTATCACACATGATGAGATTAGATACATGGTTGAATATCACACATGATAACCTTATATACAGTAGAGAAGCCCCGCATGCAGTATCACGTGACGCAGTCCTGGGGGTTGTGGAGCGCATGCGCAGTAGTGGCTTGGAGGCCGCGCTCCCCTGGTCGCTTGGAGACTGTTGCCGGGCAGCGGAGGCCGCGTCACTGCAACTTCCGGCCGCCGACGCCGTCAGGTAAGGCCGGGAGACCCTTGCACCGACACCGGGGGCTGAGGGAAGGTTTACCGGTCACATACTCCGCTCATCACCACCGGCAGCCTGTACATAACATCCCGGGGATTCCCGCCGTCCTCCAACTCCATACTGAACCACAGCTGGGAGTAGTACATAACCCATCCTCCTATATATACACAACTACTACACCACCCATCCTCCTATATATACACAACTACTACACAACCCATCCTCCTATATATACACAACTACTACACCACCCATCCTATATATACACAACTACTACACCACCCATCCTCCTATATATACACAACCACTACACCACCCATCCTCCTATATATACACAACCACTACACCACCCATCCTCCTACATATACACAACTACTACACCACCCATCCTCCTATATATACACAACTACTACACCACCCATCCTCCTATATATACACAACCACTACACCACCCATCCTCCTATATATACACAACCACTACACCACCCATCCTCCTACATATACACAACTACTACACCACCCATCCTCCTATATATACACAACTACTACACCACCCATCCTCCTATATATACACAACCACTACACCACCCATCCTCCTATATATACACAACCACTACACCACCCATCCTCCTACATATACACAACTACTACACCACCCATCCTCCTATATATACACAACTACTACACCACCCATCCTATATATATACAACTACTACACCACCCATCCTAAATATACACAACTACTACACCACCCATCCTCCTATATATACACAACTACTACACAACCCATCCTCCTATATATACACAACTACTACACCACCCATCCTCCTATATATACACAACCACTACACCACCCATCCTCCTACATATACACAACTACTACACCACCCATCCTCCTACATATACACAACTACTACACCACCCATCCTCCTACATATACACAACTACTACTACACCCATCCTCCTATATATACACAACTACTACAACACCCATCCTCCTATATATACACAACCACTACACCACCCATCCTATATATACACAACTACTACACCACCCATCCTCCTATATATACACAACCACTACACCACCCATCCTCCTATATATACACAACTACTACTACACCACCCATCCTCCTATATATGCACAACTACTACTACACCACCCATCCTCCTATATATACACAACTACTACTACTACTACTACACACATCCTCCTATATATACACAACTACTACTACACCCATCCTCCTATATATACACAATTACTACACCACCCATCCTCCTATATATACACAACTACTACTACACCACCCATCCTCCTATATATGCACAACTACTACTACACCACCCATCCTCCTATATATACACAACTACTACTACTACTACACACATCCTCCTATATATACACAACTACTACTACTACACCCATCCTCCTATATATACACAACTACTACACCACCCATCCTCCTATATATACACAACTACTACACCACCCATCCTCCTATATATACACAACTACTACTACACCCATCCTCCTATATATACACAACTACTACAACACCCATCCTCCTATATATACACAACCACTACACCACCCATCCTCCTATATATACACAACCACTACTACACCCATCCTCCTATATATACACAACTACTACTACACCACCCATCCTCCTATATATACACAACTACTACAACACCCATCCTCCTATATATACACAACCACTACACCACCCATCCTCCTATATATACACAACCACTACTACACCCATCCTCCTATATATACACAACTACTACTACACCACCCATCCTCCTATATATACACAACTACTACACCACCCATCCTCCTATATATACACAACTACTACACCACCCATCCTCCTATATATACACAACTACTACACCACCCATCCTCCTATATATACACACAACTACTACACCACCCATCCTCCTATATGTACACAACTACTATACCACCCATCCTCCTATATATACACAACTACTATACCACCCATCCTCCTATATATATATACACAACTACTATACCACCCATCCTCCTATATATATATATATATATATACACAACTACTACACCACCCATCCTCCTATATATACACAACTACTACACCACCCATCCTCCTATATATATACACAACTACTACACCACCCATCCTCCTATATATATACACACAACTACTACATCACCCATCCTCCTATATATATACACAACTACTATTACACCCATCCTCCTATATATACACAACTTCTACTACACCCATCCTCCTATATATACACAACTACTACTACACACATCCTCCTATATATATACACAACTACTACACCACCCATCCTCCTATATATACACAACTTCTACTACACCCATCCTCCTATATATACACAACTACTACACCACCCATCCTCCTATATATACACAACTTCTACTACACCCATCCTCCTATATATACACAACTACTACACCACCCATCCTCCTATATATATACACAACTACTATACCACCCATCCTCCTATATCTACAACTAGTACTCCCCTGATCCTCTATATAATAATAATTAATAATAATAATTTATTTATATAGCACCTACAGATTCCGCAGCGCTTACAATTATGGGGACAAACAAAGACAAGTATCAGACATAATATTACACAATAACTATTCAAACAAGAGGTGGGGGGATATGTTGGGGGGATATGTTGGGGGGATATGTTGGGGGGATATGTTGGGGGGATGTGTTGGGGGGATGTGTTGGGGGGATATGTCGGGGGGGATATGTCGGGGGGATGTTGAGAATATGTTGAGGCCCATTAGAGACTGTTATAGTCCTGTCTGAAGAGATGTTTTTAGGCCACGTTTGAAGCTGTGGACGTTGTTGTTGAGTCTGAGGGATTGAGGGATAGAATTCCAGAGAACCGGTGCAGCACGAGTGAAGTCTTGGAGACGGGAGTGAGAAGTTGGGATTATAGAAGATGTTAGTGTGAGGTCATTAGCAGATCGGAGAGAACGTGTAGGATGGTAGACGGAGGTGAGAGAGGAGATGTAGGGAGGTGCAGCATTGTGGAGAGCTTTGTGTGTGAGACTGAGGATTTTGTACTGTATTCTGGACTGAATTGGTAACCAGTGTAGTGACTGGCACAGGGAGGAGGCGTCGGTGTAGTGACTGGCACAGGGAGGAGGCGTCGGTGTAGTGTCTGGCACAGGGAGGAGGCGTCTGTGTAGTGTCTGGCACAGGGAGGAGGCGTCGGTGTAGTGACTGGCACAGGGAGGAGGCGTCTGTGTAGTGACTGGCACAGGGAGGAGGCGTCGGTGTAGTGACTGGCACAGGGAGGAGGCGTCTGTGTAGTGACTGGCACAGGGAGGAGGCGTCGGTGTAGTGACTGGCACAGGGAGGAGGCGTCGGTGTAGTGACTGGCACAGGGAGGAGGCGTCGGTGTAGTGACTGGCACAAGGAGGAGGCGTCAGTGTAGTGACTGGCACAGGGAGGAGGCGTCGGTGTAGTGACTGGCACAGGGAGGAGGCGTCGGTGTAGTGACTGGCACAGGGAGGAGGCGTCGGTGTAGTGACTGGCACAGGGAGGAGGCGTCGGTGTAGTGACTGGCACAGGGAGGAGGCGTCGGTGTAGTGACTGGCACAAGGAGGAGGCGTCAGTGTAGTGACTGGCACAGGGAGGAGGCGTCGGTGTAGTGACTGGCACAGGGAGGAGGCGTCGGTGTAGTGACTGGCACAGGGAGGAGGCGTCGGTGTAGTGACTGGCACAGGGAGGAGGCGTCGGTGTAGTGACTGGCACAGGGAGGAGGCGTCGGTGTAGTGACTGGCACAGGGAGGAGGCGTCGGTGTAGTGACTGGCACAGGGAGGAGGCGTCGGTGTAGTGACTGGCACAGGGAGGGGGCGTCGGTGTAGTGACTGGCACAGGGAGGAGGCGTCGGTGTAGTGTCTGGCACAGGGAGGGGGCGTCGGTGTAGTGACTGGCACAGGGAGGAGGCGTCGGTGTAGTGTCTGGCACAGGGAGGAGGCGTCGGTGTAGTGACTGGCACAGGGAGGAGGCGTCGGTGTAGTGACTGGCACAGGGAGGAGGCGTCGGTGTAGTGACTGGCACAGGGAAGAGGCGTCGGTGTAGTGACTGGCACAGGGAGGAGGCGTCGGTGTAGTGACTGGCACAGGGAGGAGGCGTCGGTGTAGTGTCTGGCACAGGGAGGAGGCGTCGGTGTAGTGTCTGGCACAGGGAGGAGGCGTCGGTGTAGTGACTGGCACAGGGAGGAGGCGTCGGTGTAGTGTCTGGCACAGGGAGGAGGCGTCGGTGTAGTGTCTGGCACAGGGAGGAGGCGTCGGTGTAGTGACTGGCACAGGGAGGAGGCGTCGGTGTAGTGACTGGCACAGGGAGGAGGCGTCGGTGTAGTGACTGGCACAGGGAAGAGGCGTCGGTGTAGTGACTGGCACAGGGAGGAGGCGTCGGTGTAGTGTCTGGCACAGGGAGGAGGCGTCGGTGTAGTGACTGGCACAGGGAGGAGGCGTCGGTGTAGTGTCTGGCACAGGGAGGAGGCGTCGGTGTAGTGTCTGGCACAGGGAGGAGGCGTCTGTGTAGTGACTGGCACAGGGAGGAGGCGTCGGTGTAGTGTCTGGCACAGGGAGGAGGCGTCTGTGTAGTGACTGGCACAGGGAGGAGGCGTCGGTGTAGTGACTGGCACAGGGAGGAGGCGTCGGTGTAGTGACTGGCACAGGGAGGAGGCGTCGGTGTAGTGACTGGCACAGGGAGGAGGCGTCGGTGTAGTGTCTGGCACAGGGAGGAGGCGTCGGTGTAGTGACTGGCACAGGGAGGAGGCGTCTGTGTAGTGACTGGCACAGGGAGGAGGCGTCGGTGTAGTGTCTGGCACAGGGAGGAGGCGTCGGTGTAGTGACTGGCACAGGGAGGAGGCGTCGGTGTAGTGACTGGCACAGGGAGGAGGCGTCGGTGTAGTGTCTGGCACAGGGAGGAGGCGTCGGTGTAGTGTCTGGCACAGGGAGGAGGCGTCGGTGTAGTGACTGGCACAGGGAGGAGGCGTCGGTGTAGTGACTGGCACAGGGAGGAGGCGTCGGTGTAGTGACTGGCACAGGGAGGAGGCGTCGGTGTAGTGACTGGCACAGGGAGGAGGCGTCGGTGTAGTGACTGGCACAGGGAGGAGGCGTCGGTGTAGTGACTGGCACAGGGAGGAGGCGTCGGTGTAGTGACTGGCACAGGGAGGAGGCGTCGGTGTAGTGACTGGCACAGGGAGGAGGCGTCGGTGTAGTGACTGGCACAGGGAGGAGGCGTCTGTGTAGTGACTGGCACAGGGAGGAGGCGTCGGTGTAGTGTCTGGCACAGGGAGGAGGCGTCGGTGTAGTGACTGGCACAGGGAGGAGGCGTCGGTGTAGTGACTGGCACAGGGAGGAGGCGTCGGTGTAGTGACTGGCACAGGGAGGAGGCGTCGGTGTAGTGACTGGCACAGGGAGGAGGCGTCGGTGTAGTGACTGGCACAGGGAGGAGGCGTCGGTGTAGTGACTGGCACAGGGAGGAGGCGTCGGTGTAGTGACTGGCACAGGGAGGAGGCGTCGGTGTAGTGACTGGCACAGGGAGGAGGCGTCGGTGTAGTGACTGGCACAGGGAGGAGGCGTCGGTGTAGTGACTGGCACAGGGAGGAGGCGTCGGTGTAGTGACTGGCACAGGGAGGAGGCGTCGGTGTAGTGACTGGCACAGGGAGGAGGCGTCTGTGTAGTGACTGGCACAGGGAGGAGGCGTCGGTGTAGTGACTGGCACAGGGAGGGGGCGTCGGTGTAGTGACTGGCACAGGGAGGAGGCGTCGGTGTAGTGACTGGCACAGGGAGGAGGCGTCGGTGTAGTGACTGGCACAGGGAGGAGGCGTCGGTGTAGTGACTGGCACAGGGAGGAGGCGTCGGTGTAGTGACTGGCACAGGGAGGAGGCGTCGGTGTAGTGACTGGCACAGGGAGGAGGCGTCTGTGTAGTGACTGGCACAGGGAGGGGGCGTCTGTGTAGTGACTGGCACAGGGAGGAGGTGTCGGTGTAGTGTCTGGCACAGGGAGGGGGCGTCGGTGTAGTGACTGGCACAGGGAGGGGGCGTCTGTGTAGTGACTGGCACAGGGAGGGGGCGTCGGTGTAGTGACTGGCACAGGGAGGGGGCGTCGGTGTAGTGACTGGCACAGGGAGGGGGCGTCGGTGTAGTGACTGGCACAGGGAGGAGGCGTCGGTGTAGTGACTGGCACAGGGAGGAGGCGTCGGTGTAGTGACTGGCACAGGGAGGAGGCGTCGGTGTAGTGACTGGCACAGGGAGGAGGCGTCGGTGTAGTGACTGGCACAGGGAGGAGGCGTCGGTGTAGTGACTGGCACAGGGAGGAGGCGTCGGTGTAGTGTCTGGCACAGGGAGGAGTCGTCGGTGTAGTGTCTGGCACAGGGAGGAGGCGTCGGTGTAGTGTCTGGCACAGGGAGGAGGCGTCGGTGTAGTGACTGGCACAGGGAGGAGGCGTCGGTGTAGTGTCTGGCACAGGGAGGAGGCGTCGGTGTAGTGTCTGGAGAGGAAGATGAGTCTGGCTGCGGCATTAAGGATGGACTGGAGAGGAGAGAGTTTGGCCTATTAGTAAAGGGTTACAGTAGTCCAGGCGGGAGGGAATCAGAGCAATAATGAGAGTTTTAGCAGTTTCAGTAGTAAGAAACGGGCGGATTCTTGAAATGTTTTTGAGATGCAGGAGACAAGAACGTGAAAGAGACTGAATATGGGGAGTGAGAGACAGATCAGAGTCAAGTATAACTCCAAGACAGCGAGACTGCTGCCCGGGAGTTATGGTAGTTATGGTACTACCATAACCACATACCGAGATGGAAATGTCAGGGGTAGGTACAGGATCAGTTGATGGAGAAAAGACAAGAAGTTCTGTTTTCGAAAGATTTAGTTTCAGATATAAAGAGGACAAGATGTCTGAGACGGCAGAGAGACAGTCACTGGTATTCTGTAGGAGTGCAGGGGGGATGTCTGAGACGGCAGAGAGACAGTCACTGGTATTCTGTAGGAGTGCAGGGGGGATGTCTGAGACGGCAGAGAGACAGTCACTGGTATTCTGTAGGAGTGCAGGGGGGATGTCTGAGACGGCAGAGAGACAGTCACTGGTATTCTGTAGGAGTGCAGGGGTGATGTCTGAGACGGCAGAGAGACAGTCACTGGTATTCTGTAGGAGTGCAGGGGTGATGTCTGAGACGGCAGAGAGACAGTCACTGGTATTCTGTAGGAGTGCAGGGGGGATGTCTGAGACGGCAGAGAGACAGTCACTGGTATTCTGTAGGAGTGCAGGGGGGATGTCTGAGACGGCAGAGAGACAGTCACTGGTATTCTGTAGGAGTGCAGGGGTGATGTCTGAGACGGCAGAGAGACAGTCACTGGTATTCTGTAGGAGTGCAGGGGGGATGTCTGAGACGGCAGAGAGACAGTCACTGGTATTCTGTAGGAGTGCAGGGGTGATGTCTGAGACGGCAGAGAGACAGTCAATGGTATTCTGTAGGAGTGCAGGGGTGATGTCTGAGACGGCAGAGAGACAGTCACTGGTATTCTGTAGGAGTGCAGGGGTGATGTCTGAGACGGCAGATAGACAGTCACTGGTATTCTGTAGGAGTGCAGGGGTGATGTCTGAGACAGCAGAGACAGTCACTGGTATTCTGTAGGAGTGCAGGGGGGGATGTCTGAGACGGCAGAGAGACAGTCACTGGTATTCTGTAGGAGTGCAGGGGTGATGTCTGAGACGGCAGAGAGACAGTCACTGGTATTCTGTAGGAGTGCAGGGGGGATGTCTGAGACGGCAGAGAGACAGTCACTGGTATTCTGTAGGAGTGCAGGGGGGATGTCTGAGACGGCAGAGAGACAGTCACTGGTATTCTGAAGGAGTGCAGGGGGGATGTCTGAGACGGCAGAGAGACAGTCACTGGTATTCTGTAGGAGTGCAGGGGGGATGTCTGAGACGGCAGAGAGACAGTCACTGGTATTCTGTAGGAGTGCAGGGGGGATGTCTGAGATGGCAGAGAGACAGTCACTGGTATTCTGTAGGAGTGCAGGGGTGATGTCTGAGACGGCAGAGAGACAGTCACTGGTATTCTGTAGGAGTGCAGGGGGGATGTCTGAGACGGCAGAGAGACAGTCACTGGTATTCTGTAGGAGTGCAGGGGTGATGTCTGAGACGGCAGAGAGACAGTCAATGGTATTCTGTAGGAGTGCAGGGGTGATGTCTGAGACGGCAGAGAGACAGTCACTGGTATTCTGTAGGAGTGCAGGGGTGATGTCTGAGACGGCAGATAGACAGTCACTGGTATTCTGTAGGAGTGCAGGGGTGATGTCTGAGACGGCAGAGAGACAGTCACTGGTATTCTGTAGGAGTGCAGGGGTGATGTCTGAGACGGCAGAGAGACAGTCACTGGTATTCTGTAGGAGTGCAGGGGTGATGTCTGAGACAGCAGAGACAGTCACTGGTATTCTGTAGGAGTGCAGGGGGGGATGTCTGAGACGGCAGAGAGACAGTCACTGGTATTCTGTAGGAGTGCAGGGGGGATGTCTGAGACGGCAGAGAGACAGTCACTGGTATTCTGTAGGAGTGCAGGGGGGATGTCTGAGACGGCAGAGAGACAGTCACTGGTATTCTGAAGGAGTGCAGGGGGGATGTCTGAGACGGCAGAGAGACAGTCACTGGTATTCTGTAGGAGTGCAGGGGGGATGTCTGAGACGGCAGAGAGACAGTCACTGGTATTCTGTAGGAGTGCAGGGGGGATGTTTGCGGAGGAGGAGGTATAGAGTTGGGTGTCATCAGCGTAGAGGTGGTACTGGAAACCAAATCTACTGATTGTTTTTCCAATGGGGGATGTGTAGAGTGAAAAGAGTAGAGGACCCAGGACCGATCCCTGGGGAACCCCGACAGCAAGGGGAAGAGGAGAAGAAGTAGAGCCAGAAACGAGACGCTAAAGGAGCGGCCAGAGAGATAGGAGGAAAACCAGGCGAGAGCAGAGTCCTTGAGACCGATGGAGCAGAGACTACTGAGGAGGAGTTGGGGATCCACAGTGTCAAAAGCCGCAGAGAGGTCCAAGAGAATCAGTAAAGAGAAATTGCCATTTGATTTGGCCGTCAGAAGATCGTCAGTGACTTTGGTTCGGGCCGTTCCTGTGGAGTGAAGGGAGCGGAAACCAGACTGTAAGGGGTCAAGGAGAGAGTTCTCGGAGAGATAGCGGATAAGGCGGGAGTAGACCAAGCGTTCCAGGAGTTTGGAGATAAAGGGGAGATTTGAGACGGGTCGATAGTTGGCTGCACAGGACGGGTCCAGAGATGGTTTTTTTCAATAGTGGGTTATGATAGAGTGTTTGACGGAGGAGGGAAAGACCCCAGAAGAGAGGGAGAGGTTAAAGATTTTAGTTAGGTGACAACTGATAGCAGGAGAGACTGGATGAGGTGTGAAGGCATGGGGGTCACTAGAGCAGGTAGTGGGGCGGGCGGAGGAGCCGGGAAACCTTATCCTCCGTTACAGGCTCAAAGACTGAGAGGGATGAAGAGGAGACGTGGCTGGGAATTGGATCCGAACTTTTAGGGGACTGGGAGAGGATTTCATCACGAATGTCATTGATTTTAGTTTACTACTTCTCTTCCCCTGGTCCTCTATATACTACTACTACTCCCCTGATCCTCTATATACTACTACTACTCTTCCCCTGATCCTCTATATACTACTACTACTCTTCCCCTGATCCTCTATATACTACTACTACTCTTCCCCTGATCCTCTATATACTACTACTACTCTTCCCCTGATCCTCTATATACTACTACTACTCTTCCCCTGATCCTCTATATCAGTGTTTCCCAACCTTTTTCGGGTCGGGGCACACCTCGAAAAAAAAAAATTCCGCGGGGCACCGCTACAGAGATTGACGAGCAAAAAAAAAAGGGGGGGAAATGGTAAAAAATGCAATGCACTATATCTATTTATCAGTGGGCATGTAGTTTAAAGTGCTGCTTTATACAGCAACTCACCAATGACGTCTTCTCTAATTTGCAATGTTGTCTTCTCTTCTCCATCTGGTCTGGGCCATCATCACGATTTCTTCCACACACAATTCTTCACCGTTAAACCTGCAAAACAAATCTATTAGGCGCCAAACTTTTTTTTAAATGGGTGACAGAGGGGTGTAGAAGAGTGTACATGGGTGACAGAGGGATGTAGAGGGGTGGACATGGGTGACAAAGGGGTTTAGAGGAGCGTACAGAGGGGTGTACAGGAGCGTACATGGGTGACAGAGGTGTAGAGGAGTGGACAGAGGGGTGTAGAGGAGCGTACATGGATGACGGGTGTAGAGGAGTGTACATGGGTGACAGGGGTGTAGAGGAGTGGACAGGGGGGTGTAGAGGAGTGTACATGGGTGACAGGGGTGTAGAGGAGTGGACAGAGGGGTGTAGAGGAGCGTACATGGGTGACAGGGGTGTAGAGGAGCGGACAGAGGGGTGTAGAGGAGCGTACATGGGTGACAGGGGTGTAGAGGAGCGTACATGGGTGACAGGGGTGTAGAGGAGTGGACAGGGGGGTGTAGAGGAGTGTACAGAGGGATGTAGAGGAGTGTACATGGGTGACAGGGGTGTAGAGGAGTGGACAGAGAGGTGTAGAGGAGCAGACAGGGGTGCAGAGGAGCGTACATGGGTGACGGGTGTAGAGGAGTGGAGAGAGGGGTGTAGAGGAGCGTACATGGGTGACTGGGGTGTAGAGAAGCAGACATGGGTGACAGGGGTGTAGAGGAGTGGACAGAGGGGTGTAGAGGAGCGTACATGGGTGACGGGTGTAGAGGAGTGGACAGAGAGGTTTAGAGGAGCGAACAGAGGGGTGTAGAGGAGCGTACATGGGTGACAGGGGTGTAGAGGAGTGGACAGAGGGGTGTAGAGGAGCGTACATGGGTGACAGGGGTGTAGAGGAGTGTACAGAGAGGTGTAGAGGAGTGGACATGGGTCGACAGGAGGGTGAACATGGATGACAGAGGGATTACAGAAGGGTGTACGGGGGTGACAGGGATGACAGGAGGGTGGACATGGGTGATGGGGGGTGAACGGGAGTGAAAGGGATGACAGGAGGGTGGTGGACAGGGGTGACAGGAGGGTGGATGAGGGTGAACATGGGTGACAGGAGGGTGGACGGGGGGGTCGGGGGTTACGGGAGTGAAAGGGATGACAGGAGGGTGAACATGGGTGACAGGAGGGGGGGGGCGGACTGGGTGACAGGGGGGTGTGGACATGGGTGACGGGGGGGGTGTGGACATGGGTGACGGGGGGGGGGGGCGGACTGGGTGACGGGAGGGGGGGCGGACTGGGTGACGGGGGGGGGGGCGGACTGGGTGACGGGGGGGGGGCGGACTGGGCGACGGGGGGGGTGAACATGGGTGACGGGGGGTGAACATGGGTGACGGGGGGTGAACATGGGTGACAGGAGGGGGTGAACGGGAGTGAAAGGGATGACAGGAGGGTGAACATGGGTGACAGGAGGGGGGGGGGCGGACTGGGTGACAGGGGGGTGTGGACATGGGTGACGGGGGATGTGAACATGGGTGACGGGGGATGTGAACATGGGTGACGGGGGGGGTGGACACGGGTGACGGAGGGGGGGGGTGGACACGGGTGACGGAGGGGGGGGTGGACACGGGTGACGGAGGGGGGGGGTGGACACGGGGTGACGGGGGGGGGTGGACACGGGTGACGGGGGGGGGGTGGACACGGGTGACGGGGGGGGGTGGACACGGGTGACGGGGGGGGGGGTGGACACGGGTGACGGGGGGGGGGTGGACACGGGTGACGGGGGGGGGTGGGCACGGGTGACGGGGGGGGGGGGGTGGACACGGGTGACGGGGGGGGGTGGACACGGGTGACGGGGGGGGTGGACACGGGTGACGGGGGGGGGGGTATACAGTGGACCCGGGTGATGGCGGGGGGAGGGGGGGGTTGGACAGGGTTGAGAAGGGGTAACAGAGGGGGGAAAGGGTACAGTACCTTAAGCAAGCCGGTCCGCGCAGCTTGCAGGTCCACGGCAGGCACGGGAGTCCGGCGCAGGTGAAGATCGTTCCGCCCCAGGGACCCATTTTCGGCCCACTGCACCGCAAGGTAGAAGGGGGACGCAGTGGGGAGGGGGACACAGGGGATGCAGTGGGGAGGGGGACACAGGGGACGCAGTGGGGAGGGGGACACAGGGGATGCAGTGGGGAGGGGGACACAGGGGACGCAGTGGACGCAGTGGGGAGGGGGATGCTGTGTGCGCAGTGCGCACGCAGGCTTCCCTTCCCCCCTGCGCCGCCAGTCATAAGCGCGCAGGCCGGGGCGGGATATTTAAAAAAAATAAAATTAAATTAAAAAAAATTAAATTTTTTTTAAAAAATGACAGCAAAATCCCGCGGCACCACGGCCAGTGGCGAACGGCACACACGTGTGCCGCGGCACCGCGGTTGGAAATCACTGCTCTATATACTACTACTACTCTTCCCCTGATCCTCTATATACTACTACTACTCTTCCCCTGGTCCTCTATATACTACTACTACTCTTCCCCTGATCCTCTATATACTACTACTACTCTTCCCCTGAGCCTCTATATACTCTTCCCCTGATCTTCTATATACTACTACTACTCTTCCCCTGAGCCTCTATATACTACTACTACTCCTCTTCCCCTGAGCCTCTATATACTACTACTACTCCTCTTCCCCTGAGCCTCTATATACTACTACTACTCCTCTTCCCCTGAGCCTCTATATACTACTACTACTCTTCCCCTGGTCCTCTATATACTACTACTACTCTTCCCCTGGTCCTCTATATACTACTACTACTCTTCCCCTGATCCTCTATATACTACTACTACTCTTCCCCTGATCCTCTATATACTACTACTACTCTTCCCCTGATCCTCTATATACTACTACTACTCCTCTTCCCCTGAGCCTCTATATACTACTACTACTCCTCTTCCCCTGAGCCTCTATATACTACTACTACTCTTCCCCTGGTCCTCTATATACTACTACTACTCTTCTCCTGATCCTCTATATACTACTACTACTCCTCTTCCCCTGAGCCTCTATATACTACTACTACTCCTCTTCCCCTGAGCCTCTATATACTACTACTACTCTTCCCCTGGTCCTCTATATACTACTACTACTCTTCCCCTGATCCTCTATATACTACTACTACTCTTCCCCTGATCCTCTATATACTACTGCTACTCTTCCCCTGATCCTCTATATACTACTACTACTCTTCCCCTGAGCCTCTATATACTACTACTACTCTTCCCCTGAGCCTCTATATACTACTACTACTACTCTTCCCCTGATCCTCTATATACTACTACTACTCTTCCCCTGAGCCTCTATATACTACTACTACTCTTCCCCTGAGCCTCTATATACTACTACTACTCTTCCCCTGAGCCTCTATATACTACTACTACTCTTCCCCTGAGCCTCTATATACTACTACTACTCTTCCCCTGATCCTCTATATACTACTACTCTTCCCCCTGAGCCTCTATATACTACTACTACTCTTCCCCTGAGCCTCTATATACTACTACTACTCTTCCCCTGAGCCTCTATATACTACTACTACTCTTCCCCTGATCCTCTATATACTACTACTACTCTTCCCCTGATCCTCTATATACTACTACTACTCTTCCCCTGATCCTCTATATACTACTACTACTCTTCCCCTGAGCCTCTATATACTACTACTACTCTTCCCCTGAGCCTCTATATACTACTACTACTACTCTTCCCCTGAGCCTCTATATACTACTACTACGCTTCCCCTGATCCTCTATATACTACTACTACTCTTCCCCTGATCCTCTATATACTACTACTACTCTTCCCCTGATCCTCTATATACTACTACTACTCTTCCCCTGATCCTCTATATACTACTACTACTCTTCCCCTGAGCCTCTATATACTACTACTACTACGCTTCCCCTGATCCTCTATATACTACTACCACTCTTCCCCTGATCCTCTATATACTACTACTACTCTTCCCCTGATCCTCTATATACTACTACTACGCTTCCCCTGAGCCTCTATATACTACTACTACTCTTCCCCTGATCCTCTATATACTACTACTACTCTTCCCCTGATCCTCTATATACTACTACTACTCTTCCCCTGAGCCTCTATATACTACTACTACGCTTCCCCTGATCCTCTATATACTACTACCACTCTTCCCCTGATCCTCTATATACTACTACTACTCTTCCCCTGATCCTCTATATACTACTACCACTCTTTCCCTGAGCCTCTATATACTACTACTACTCTTCCCCTGATCCTCTATATACTACTACTACTCTTCCCCTGAGCCTCTATATACTACTACTCCTCTTCTCCTGATCCTCTATATACTACTACTACTCTTCCCCCTGAGCCTCTATATACTACTACTACTCTTCCCCTGAGCCTCTATATACTACTACTACTCTTCTCCTGATCCTCTATATACTACTACTACTCTTCCCCTGATACTCTATATACTCTTCCCCTGATCCCTACCCCTTCTATATACATTGCCCCCTCCACTGCTCCCTATATAAACCTTGCCCAGTGCAATAGAAAAAGTAAGTGACCCCCATGGACTTCCTGGATTTCTGCGTTGATCACTAATAACACGTGATCACATTTTTTTCTAAGGCCGCGTTCACATCCGTTTTTTGTCCTTCTCTGGTTCGGATACATTGACAAAATGTCGGAATAGGGCGCCAACATTACAGGGACAGGCGGGGGGCCCACGGGAACATTAGTCAGTATCTATGTTTTGGGCCGTTGAATGGGGGCCCTGTTCCCCTCCGTGTAAGGATATGTCCGCGCCCTATTTGGACATTTTGCCAATGTTACCGAACCACAGGAGGGCAAAACTGTGTGTGTGAATACTCCCCAAGTTACAATTCTAGAGAAGCAGAATGTGAATATATAACACACACAGTTGTATCCTTCACGTCTTATGTTGAGCGCATTGAGTAAACCTCCACAGGGCAGGGAGACAAAGTGAAACCAGTGTTACTGACTTCTTCAAGAGCAAAGTGTCAAGTGCGGAGATCACGGGGGCTTTACCGACCATAGCTAAAGATCTGGGCAGTGTTTACCAACCAGTGTGCCTCCAGATGTTGCAAGACTACTACCCCCAGCATGCCGGCTGTATTTTTGCAATAGCTGAAGTAGTGTTTCCCAAACAGGGTGCCTCCAGCTGTTGCAAAACTACAACTTCCAGCACGTCCATCTCGCACCTTGCTTGGGAAATACTGCTCCAGCTGTTGGAAAACTACAACTCCCAGCATGCCCAGCTTTCACCCTGATTGGAAAACACTGCCACAGCTTTTGCAAAACTCCCAGCACGCCCAGACAGCCTTTGCAACAGCTGGAGGCACCCTGTTGGGGAAACACTGCTCCAACTGTTGCAAAACTACAGCTGCCAGCATGCTCGGACAGCCTTTGCAACAGCTGGAGGCACCCTGTTTGGGAAACACTGCTCCTGCTGTTGCAAAACTACAACTCCCAGCATGCCCAGACAGCCAAAGGCTGTCTGGGCATGCTGGGAGCTGTAGTTTTGCAACAGTTAAAGCAGTGTTTCCTAAACAGGGTGCCTCCAGCTGTTGCAAAGCTACAACTTTCAGCATGCTCGGACAGCCAAAGGCTGTCTGGGCATGCTGGGAGTTGTAGTTTTGCAACAGCAGGCATGCTGGGAGCTCTGTTTCCAACCAGGGTGCAAACTGGGCATGCGGGGATTTATAGTTTTGCAACAGCTGCAGGCACCCTGCTTGGTATTCTCTGGTCTACGGACAACTAAAAACATTATTTTATTTTTTTTGCAATTAATGCAGAAATCCAGATAATCCCGAAGGGTTCACTTACTTTTATGTGCACAGATATGTCTCCGGTATGAATCCTCTCTCTCTCTCTTCTTTCGCTGCTGACGGGATCAGGGTTATGGCGGCAGCACGTGAGGAGGTGACAATGTATGAAGATGAAGTCAGGTAACGTATAGACCCCCCCCCCCGGCGGCCATGACACCTGGACCTGTTATACCCGCTGTGTCCCCCTTAGTGTAGATTGTCCCTGCAGGTAGTCGTCCTCCTCACCTGGACTGATCCTCTTTACTGTATAATCTGATCAGCCTCCTGTCTCCCTCCTCCCTTCACCTGCAGATCCCATTACGGCCGCCTGGAGAAGATGACCGACCTTGTGGCCGTGTGGGAGGTCGCGCTCAGTGACGGGGTCCACAAGATTGAGTTTGAGCACGGAACGACATCAGGGAAACGCGTGGTCTACGTGGACGGGAAGGTGAGTGCGGCCACCGACTGCTCCTTACCGGGGGCGCCATCTGCTACTGATCACAGAAACGCTGGATAGGAAATGAAAGCTGCACTGGCATTGGTAGAAGTGGGAAACAAAGACAGTTTCCCTTATTATAAAACAGCAGAATAGTGAGTGCAGCTCTGGAGGATAAAATATAACGTCACAGCAGAATAGTGAGTGGAGCTCTGGTGGTGACTGGAGGATAAAGTATAACGTTACCGCAGAATAGTGAGTGGAGCTCTGGTGGTGACTGGAGGATAAAACATGATGTAACAGCAGAATAGTGATGGGAGTGGAGGCTTTGTGCTGCAGCAGTGTGGAGCAGATATATGGTATGAGGATGATGAGAGTAGTGTCTTGTAGTATGAGGATGATGAGTAGTGTCTTGTAGTATGAGGATGATGAGTAGTGTCTTGTAGTATGAGGATGATGAGAGTAGTGTCTTGTAGTATGAGGATGATGAGTAGTGTCTTGTAGTATGAGGATGATGAGAGTAGTGTCTTGTAGTATGAGGATGATGAGTAGTGTCGTGTAGTGTGAGGATGATGAGTAGTGTCGTGTAGTATGATTATGAGAGTAGTGTCGTGTAGTGTGAGGATGATGAGTAGTGACGTGTAGTATGAGGATGATGAGTAGTGTCGTGTAGTGTGAGGATGATGAGTAGTGTCGTGTTGTATGAGGATGATGAGTAGTGTCGTGTAGTGTGAGGATGATGAGTAGTGTAGTGTAGTATGAGGATGATGAGTAGTGTCGTGTAGTGTGAGGATGATGAGTAGTGTCGTGTAGTGTGAGGATGATGAGTAGTGTCGTGTAGTATGATTATGAGAGTAGTGTCGTGTAGTGTGAGGATGATGAGTAGTGACGTGTAGTATGAGGATGATGAGTAGTGTCGTGTAGTGTGAGGATGATGAGTAGTGTCGTGTTGTATGAGGATGATGAGTAGTGTCGTGTAGTGTGAGGATGATGAGTAGTGTAGTGTAGTATGAGGATGATGAGTAGTGTCGTGTAGTGTGAGGATGATGAGTAGTGTCGTGTAGTGTGAGGATGATGAGTAGTGTCGTGTTGTATGAGGATGATGAGTAGTGTCGTGTAGTGTGAGGATGATGAGTAGTGTCGTGTAGTATGAGGATGATGAGTAGTGTCGTGTAGTGTGAGGATGATGAGTAGTGTCGTGTAGTGTGAGGATGATGAGTAATGTCGTGTAGTGTGAGGATGATGAGTAGTGTCGTGTAGTGTGAGGATGATGAGTAGTGTCGTGTAGTATGAGGATGAGAGTATTATCGTGTAGTATGAGGATGATGAGAGTAGTCTCGTGTAGTATGAGTATGATGAGAGTAGTGTCTTGTAGTATGAGTATGATGAGTAGTGTCGTGTAGTATGAGGATGATGAGAGTAGTGTCGTGTGGTATGAGGATGAGAGTAGTGTCGTGTAGTATGAGGATGATGAGAGTAGTGTCGTGTAGTATGGTGAGGATGATGAGAGTAGTGTCGTGTAGTATGGTGAGGATGATGAGAGTAGTGTCGTGTAGTATGGTGAGGATGATGAGAGTAGTGTCTTGTAGTATGGTGAGGATGATGAGAGTAGTGTCGTGTAGTATGGTGAGGATGATGAGAGTAGTGTCGTGTAGTATGGTGAGGATGATGAGAGTAGTGTCGTGTAGTATGGTGAGGATGATGAGAGTAGTGTCGTGTAGTATGGTGAGGATGATGAGAGTAGTGTCGTGTAGTATGGTCAGGATGATGAGAGTAGTGTCGTGTAGTATGGTCAGGATGATGAGAGTAGTGTCGTGTAGTATGGTGAGGATGATGAGAGTAGTGTCGTGTAGTATGGTGAGGATGATGAGAGTAGTGTCGTGTAGTATGGTGAGGATGATGAGAGTAGTGTCGTGTAGTATGGTGAGGATGATGAGAGTAGTGTCGTGTAGTATGGTGAGGATGATGAGAGTAGTGTCGTGTAGTATGGTGAGGATGATGAGAGTAGTGTCGTGTAGTATGGTGATGATGAGAGTAGTGTCGTGTAGTATGGTCAGGATGATGAGAGTAGTGTCGTGTAGTATGGTGAGGATGATGAGAGTAGTGTCGTGTAGTATGGTGAGGATGATGAGAGTAGTGTCGTGTAGTATGGTGATGATGAGAGTAGTGTCGTGTAGTATGGTGAGAATTGATCCAGGTCGTCCTCACTCTCTTCTCTCGGTGATCAGGAAATCATCAGGAAGGACTGGATGTTTAAACTGGTTGGGAAGGAGACGTTTCCGGTGGGAGCCTCGCAGATGAAGGCCACCATCAACATCGACGCCGTCAGCGGTTTTGCCTATGAGTACACCCTGGAGGTAAACGGCAAAAGCCTTAAGAAATACATGGAGAACCGATCCAAGACCACCAACACCTGGGTGCTGCACGTGGATGGAGAGGACTGCCGGGTGGTGCTGGGTAAGAGCCCCCCCCCCACATTTATCCTCTCCTCGTATTAAAAGGGTACTCGGGGTCTTTTTTTTTTTTTTTTTTTTTATGAACTGGTGCCAGAAAGTTAAACAGATTTGTAAATTATTGAAGTAAAAATAAATGCTACCATTCACCTCTAATACCAGAAAAACTGATACACGATGATTGTAAATGAAGGTAATAATTGGAACTGTGCTTCAAATTTATGATGAAAACAGAATTGTATTTATTGATATAAAACAACCGCTAGTACAGTGGTCTTCAAACTGTGGCCCTCCGGATGTTGCAAAACTACAATTCCCAGCATGCCCGGACAGCCGTTGGCTGTCCGGGCATGCTGGGAGTTGTAGTTTTGCAACAACTGGAGGGCCACAGTTTGAAGACCCCTGCGCTAGTAGAATAAAATGTGTCATATAATAGAACAATGTATCAAATAATGCCTCCTTAGGGTGGGTTCACACTACGTTTTGTCCCATACGGGAGCGCATACGGCAGGGGGGAGCTAAAAGCTCGCGCTCCCGTATGTCACCGTATGCGCTCCCGTATGTCATTCATTTCAATGAGCCGACCGGAGTGAAACGTTCGGTCCGGTCGGCTCATTTTTGCGCCGTATGCGCTTTTACAACCGGACCTAAAACCGTGGTTGACCACAGTTTTAGGTCCGGTTGTAAAAGCGCATACGGCGCAAAAATGAGCCGACCGGACCAAACGTTACACTCCGGCCGGCTCGTTGAAATGAATGACATACGGGAGCGCATACGGTGACATACGGGAGCGCGAGCTTTTAGCTCCCCCCTGCCGTATGCGCTCCCGTATGGGAGAAAACGTAGTGTGAACCCAGCCTTACACAGGGCCCTTGTGGGGAGGAAAAAATGTTCTAGAATGACTACAATAAAAATTAAAAGTTATTAAAATGTTGCAACACCGCAGAGAGTCCCTCATCCTAAAGTCCGTCAAGGATATAATGGCGTTAGCAGATTGTAGGTATAGTATCCAAGTCCGCGTTCACATGTGTTTGTTCAGCATATATCTACCGGCTTGGGAAGATAGATGTGCAGGGTTCTGGAGCTGTTCTGCTGTCCGTCCCGCACCGGCGACTGGTCCGTCCGCCACAGACCTAAGGATGCCACCGATCACGGAGGTAGATGTTGGCACTCCGGTGATGGAAACAAGGCTCGTGTTGGGAATCTTGGCCCCGGCCTCTAACAACGTCCGGGACTCGTGGCTAATAGAGCGCTGCACTGATCGCGGTGCCGAGCGCTATTAACCCTTTAGACGCAGCGTTCAAAGTTGAACGCCGCGTCTAAAGTGAAAGTAAAACAATGCCGGTTAGCTCAGGGGGCTGTTCGGGATCTCTGTGGCGAAATCGCGGCATCCCGAACAGCTGTAAGACACGAGGAGGGTCTCCTACCTGCCTCCATGCTGTCCGATCACCGAATTACTAAAAGATCCAGGCATGAACAGTCAAGCGGCAGAATCATCGATCAGTGGTTTCCTATGAGAAACCATTGATCAATGTAAACGATCAGTGTGAGCAGTTATAGCCCCACAATGATCAGTGTAAGACATCAGTGTGTGCAGTGTTATAGGTCCCTATGGGATAACAAAGATCAGTGTGTGCAGTATTATAGGTCCCTATGGGATAACAATGATCAGTATAAGAGATCAGTGTGTGCAGTGTTATAGGTCCCTATGGGATAACAATGATCAGTATAAGAGATCAGTGTGTGCAGTGTTATAGGTCCCTATGGGATAACAATGATCAGTGTAAGACATCAGTGTGTGCAGTGTTATAGGTCCCTATGGGATAACGATGATCAGTGTGTGCAGTGTTATAGGTCCCTATGGGATAACAATGATCAGTGTGTGCAGTGTTATAGGTCCCTATGGGATAACAATGATCAGTGTTTGCCGTGTTATAGGTCCCTATGGGATAACAATGATCAGTGTTTGCAGTGTTATAGGTCCCTATGGGATAACAATGATCAGTGTTTGCAGTGTTATAGGTCCCTATGGGAGCTATAACACTGCAAAAAAAAAGTGAATAAAGATCATTTAACCCCTTCCCTAATAAAAGTTTGAATCACCCCCCTTTTCCCATGTAAAAAAAAAAATTTGTGTAAATAAACATATGTGGTATCGCCGCGTGCAGACATGTCCGAATTATAAAAATATATCGTTAATTAAACCGCATGGTCAATGGCGTGCGCGCAAAAAAATTCCAAAAAGTCCAAAATAGCGTATTTTTGGTCACTTTTTATATCATGAATAAAAACGATCAAGAAGTCCTATCAATGCAAAAATTGTACCGTTAAAAACTTCAGATCACGGCGCAAAAAATGAGCCCCCATACCGCCCCATACGCAGAAAAATAAAAAAGTTATAGGGGTCAGAAGATGACATTAAATGTATAAATTTTCCTGCATGTAGTTATGATTTTTCCCAGAAGTGCGACAAAATCAAACCTATATAAGTAGGGGATCATTTTAATCGTATGGACCTACAGAATAATGATAAGGTGTCATTTTTACCGAAAAATCTACTGCGTAGAAACGGAAGCCCCCAAAAGTTACAAATTGGCTTTTTTTTTATTTCAATTTTGTCTCACAATGATTTTTTTTTCCCGTTTCACAGTAGATTTTTGGGTAAAATGACCGACGTCGTTACAAAGTAGAATTGGTGGCGCAAAAAATAAGCTTCATATGGATTTTTAGGTGCAAAATTGAAAGACTTGATTTTTTTTTAAAGGTAAGGAGGAATAAACGATAATGCAAAAACGGAAAAAACCCCGGTCCTTAAGGGGTTAAGGTTAGTCCTGTAATATCTATACAGGGGGCAGAGCTACAAATCCTCTGCCTGTAACCACCAGAAGGGGGAGCTGTTGCAAAACTACAACTCCCAGCATGCCCGGACAGCCAACGGCTGTCCGGGCATGCTGGGAGTTGTAGTTTTGCAACAGCTGGAGGCACCCTGGTTGGGAAACAATGATCCATATAGAAAGGGCCTTGGATGTTTCCGTGAAAGTGAGAAGGGAAGTCTAGATGCTTTACACTGCAGGCTGCATCCAATATGAGGACAATAGTAATGGTTACCAGCAGGGGGCACCAGCATCACATTTGGGTCATTCATTGGTAGGGGGACGATCATAAATCTGTATCTCTGACGATTTTTATGGGTTTTTTTTTTCAGAGAAGGACACAATGGACGTCTGGTGCAATGGTCGGAAGCTGGAGACTGCGGTAAGTGAGCGGCCATGATGCTGCGCTACTGAAGTCACTGGTCAGAGTTGCAGTGTAAAGTATGGTGGACAGAAGAGAAGTCTGCGCCTGTGACGCCTCTGATCTCCGCTCTTCTGTATTACTGTCCGTTTCGTGTTGTTGTCTCGCTGTTGTCAGCCATGTCTTCCTGTCCGTGTTATCTCTGACACTTTTCTTCCTTTTCTACAGGGAGAGTTTGTAGACGACGGTACCGAGACGCATTTCACCATTGGCGACCGCGACTGCTGCATTAAGGCGGTGAGCAGCGGCAAACGCAGAGAAGGCATCATCCACACGCTGATCATGGACGACCGGGAGATTCCTGAGAGCACAGAGTAACATGCGCCGGCGTCCATTGCTCAGGGATCCCCCGCCCTCTGCTCCTCCGTCCCTGCAGGACACGGTATCTGTGCGGTGGCTTTAGCCGTCCGGCGCCGCTGATCTCCTGCAGTGTTTAGTGCAGACATTAGTGGACATAGCCCCGGATCTCAGCGCCAGGAGCCGCACACACCTAATAACCTCCTCTTCCTCCAGCCGCCCGGAGGGGCACAAACTTCTCGTCTTCAGAGGAATTTATTTTCTTGATACAAAATAAGTTTTTGTTTTTTCACTTTTGTTGGATGAATCTTCTTTATTGTTACAAAATGCGTCAGAAACAAAAGATTTGTCATAACTGTACGACTAAGTCCTCTGTGCTGATCCCGCTGTTACATCATATCCTCCAGAGCTGCACTCACTATTCTGCTGTTACATCATATCATATCCTCCAGAGCTGCATTCACTATTCTGCTGTTACATCATGTTATCCTTCAGAGCTGCACTCACTATTCTGCTGTTACATCATATGTTATCCTTTAGAGCTGCACTCACTATTCTGCTGTTACATCATGTCTTATCCTCCAGAGCTGCATTCACTATTCTCCTGTTACATCATGTTTTATCCTCCAGAGCTGCACTCCGTATTCTGCAGTTAAATCATATCTTATCCTCCAGAGCTGCACTCAATATTCTGCTGTTACATCATGTCTTATCCTCCAGAGCTGCACTCACTATTCTGCTGTTACATAATGTCTTATCCTCCAGTCACCTCCAGAGCTGCACTCACTATTCTGCTGTTACATCATGTCTTATCCTCCAGTCACCTCCAGAGCTGCACTCACTATTCTGCTGTTACATTATGTCTTATCCTCCAGTCGCCTCCAGAGCTGCACTCACTATTCTGCTGTTACATCATGTCTTATCCTCCAGTCACCTCCAGAGCTGCACTCAATATTCTGCTGTTACATCATGTCTTATCCTCCAGTCATCTCCAGAGCTGCACTCACTACTAGAAGAGCCACAAGGTGGATAGCACTGTTCTGTATTGAGAGGTTATGAGATTATACTGCATAAGCCTGAAGAGCAGAATAGTAAGTGCAGCTCTGGAGGGACATGATCTAACAGCAGAAAAGTGAGTGCAGTTCTGGAGGATAAGACAGGATGTAATGGCAGAATAATGGGTGCAGCTCTGGAGGATAAGACAGGATGTAACAGCAGAATAGTGAGTGCAGCTCTGGAGGATAAGACATGATTGTAACGGCAGAATATTGAGTGCAGCTCTGGAGTATAAGACAGGATGTAACGGCAGAACAGCGAGTGCAGCTCTGGAGGATAAGATATGAGGAAACAGTAGAATAGTGAGTGCAGCTCTGGAGGATAAGACATGAGGAAACAGTAGAATAGTGAGTGCAGCTCTGGAGGATAAGACATGTTGTATTTATAGAATAGCGACAAAAGCTCCGGAAGGATAATACATAATGTCAGAGCAGAATAGTGATTGCAGCTCTGGAGGTGACTGGAGGGTAAGATATGATGTAACGGCAGAATAATAAGTGCAGCTCTGAAGAATAAGACATGGGGTAATAGATTAACTGAATCCACTTCAGAGGAGAAATTCTGACTATAAAGGGTTAATATCCATCCTGGCTGCACACCCCTCCTTGTGCTGGCAGCTTCCCTGGAGAGGCACAGCTGTTATTGTAAGGGGAGGTGGCCTCCATATTGTACTGTGCAGCCGACACTCTCCGCTCCGGTGATGTCACGTTCGCGTCTTTCTGTCTCAGATTTTTATCATGTTTCACACTGTAAATATTCTATTCTAGGTATTTTTTTTATATTTTCTTGTCTGATCACGAATCCCAATGAATGTAGATCTCCTGGATGACGTCCGCTGTTGTGTGATTTAACTCCTGATAAGACTTCGCTGCAGCTTTGTAGGTGAGCGGTGACAGGGTAAACAATCCCAGCTACTACTGTAGACCGATACATGGTAGGCAGCTGACAGCTACCGCTCCTAGTGTTTCCCAACCAGTGTGCCTCCAGCTGTTGCAAACTACAACTCCCAGCATGCTCGGACAGCCGTTGGCTGTCCGGGCATGCTGGAAGTTGTAGTTTTGCAACAGCTGGAGGCACACTGGTTGGGAAACACGGGTACATTCACACGTGCAGATTTTTTAGTGGGTTTTCCGCTGCGTATTTGAAAGTGGGCGGGCTATTCTCGGCTGTCCGCAGCAGATTTTACGCTGCGGAATTTACGCCACAGTCCCTACTGACTTCAATGGGGCTTTCGGCGGATTTTACGCAGTGTACATTCTGCTGCAGAAAATCTGCTGCGGACAGCCGAGAAGAGCCCGCCCACTTTCAAATACGCAGCGGAAAACCCGCACGTGTGAATGTACCCTAAAGGGGTACTCCAGTAAAAAACTTTTTTTAACTGGTGCCAGAAAGTTAAACAGATTTGTAAATTACTTCTATAAAAAAAAATCTTAATCCTTCCAGTACTTATTAGCTTCTGAAAACTACAGAGGAAATTTTCTTTTTTGACCACAGTGCTCTCTGCTGACATCTCTGTCCATTTTAGGAACTGTCCAGAGCAGCATATATTTTCTATGGGGATTTTCTCCTACTCTGGACAGTTCCTAAAATGGACAGAGATGTCAGCAGAGAGCACTGTGCTCGTGATTCAGCAGAGAGCTCTGTGTTCCAAAAAGATAATGATTTCCTCTGTAGTATTCAGCAGCTAATAAGTATTGGAAGGATTAAGATTTTTTTTTAAGAGAAGCAATTTACAAATCTGTTTAACTTTCTGGCACCAGTTGATTTAAAAAAAAAAAAAAAAGTTTTCCACTGGAGAACCCCGTTAAAAGGGGTACTCCACCCCTAGACATCTTTTGGATAGTGGATAGACATCCTTTGGATAGGGGATAAGATGTCTGATCGCGGGGGTCCCGCCGCTGGGGACCCCTGCAATATAGCATGCGGCACCCACCTGTTTCTGCTCCGGAAGCGCTGGAGGGTCTGGGTCCCGACCACCGGAACGGAATTCTGTGACGTCACGCCCCATCCCCTCAATGCGAGTCTATGGGAGGGGGCATGTTAGCTGTCTAGGGGGTGGAGTACCCCTTTAAACGTATCCCCCTAGCCACAGAATAACAGAGATGAAAAAGTTACCAGAAATAAAAGATTATATGTTTAATCTGCTACAAGGTAACTAAAATAAAGCAGAAAATAGGCTCCTCCCACTGCGCAGAACCCTACCTGTCTATAAGGCACGTGATCTAGAATAGCTGCAGTCACCAGTAAGTATCAATTTCATACTGGGCCGTGTTCACACACTGATTACCGTATTTTTCGCCGTATAAGACGCACTTTTTCTTCACCAAAACTGGGGGGGGAAAAAGTCGGTGCATCTTATACGGCGAATACACACCTATCGCGGCGGTCCCTGCGGCCATCAACGGCCGGGACCCGCGGCTAATACAGGACATCACTGATCGCGGTGATGCCCTGTATTAACCCTTCAGACGTGGCGATCAAAGCTGACCGCCGCGTCTGGAGGGAAAGTGACACTAACCCGGCTGTTCGGGACCACCGCGATTTCACCGCTAACAGCCCGACTGAATAGCCAGGTTAGTGCTTACAGGACACCGGGAGGGACCTTACCTGCCTCCTCGGTGTCTTCTCCGTTCAGGGATCCCCTGTATGGCCGGCGCTCTCCTTCCTCGTTATCACGTCGTCGCGTACGTGCGTCGGCGTGCGTAACGACGTGATGGCGGCGACGGAGAGCGAGGATACCCGGCCGGCAGCAGAGACGTTCCGGAGCGACGGGGACACGGTGACAGCGATGGAGCGACATCCAGGGCAGCGGTGACGGGGACACGGAGCGGCGGGGACACGTGAGTATTACTTCCTATGCAGTGGTCTTCAATCTGCGGACCTCCAGATGTTGCAAAACTACAACTCCCAGCATGCCCGGACAGCCAACGGCTGTCCGGGCATGCTGGGAGTTGTAGTTTTGCAACATCTGGAGGTCCGCAGGTTGAGGACCACTATTGGGTTCAAAATCTTTATTTTTTTTAGATTTTGCACTTATAAATTGGGTGCGTCTTATACGCCGGTGCGTCCTATAGGGCGAAAAATACGGTAGTTTGCTGCAGTTTTATGACATTCGTAACGTGTACGCAGCTGTAGTGAAAAGTTATGAGTCCGTCAGGTAATACGAGGCACAGCGGTGCTGCGGGCTGGAAGTGCACAGCGTTATTTCGTACGGCAGGTGAAGACGTACTGGGGATTTGCCTGGAAACGGTCAAATATGGAGTAATGCTCTGCAGAGAACCCCCCATCTGTCACGCTCTCATACACCTGCAGAGCATCTGGGCCCCCGCAGGGGAGAACCGGCTGGGTCCTGCTATAGTTGGTGGCAGCGCCAGTCACCACCTCAGCCTGGACGATATACAGGAGCCCGTCCTTCTCTTTCGGGACTTGGAACCTCTGGGTGATGTTGTGCAGAGACTTCTTGAAGTAAACCCCCACTCCGTACTTCGTTTCTGAAAGAGAGAGAGGAGAGTGCACGTGACACCCGCTGCACAGGAGAGAGCCGCAGGCGGGGTGCACCTGCAGAGCGTCACAACCGCTGGAGCCCCCCCCCCCCCCCATATAATTCACAGCTCGGCAAAACTGTGGCCCTCCAGATGTTACAAAACTAACAACTCTACCATACTGAAGACTGTCTAGGCATGATGGGAGTTGTAGTTTAGCAACAAAAACTAAAACAAGGAATAAATTAAAGGGGTACTCCACTGGTGCCAGAAAGTTAAACAGATTAGTAAATTACTTCTATTAAAAACAAATCTTCATCTTTCCAGTACTTATTAGCTGCTGTATGATCCACAGGAAGTTCTTTTCTCTTTGAATTCCCTTTCTGCCTGACCACAGTGCTCTCTGCTGACACCTCTGTCCATGTCAGAAACTGTCCAGAGCAGGAGAGGTTTTCTATGGGGATTTGCTCCTACTCTGGACAGTTCCTAAAATGGACAGAGGTGTCAGCAGAGAGCACTGTGGTCAGGCAGAAAGGGAATTCAAAAAGAAAATAACTTCCTGTGGATCATACAGCAGCTAATAAGTACTGGAAAGATGAAGATTTTTTTTTAATAGAAGTCATTTACTAATCTTTCCAGTACTTAGTAGCTGCTGTTATGATCCACAGGCAGTTCTTTTCTTTTTGAATTTCCTTTCCAGTCTGACCACAGTGCTCTCTGCTGACACCTCTGTCCATTTTAGGAACTGTCCAGAGTAGGAGCAAATCCCCATAGAAAACCTATCCTGCTCTGGACAGTTCCTAAAATGGACAGAGGTGTCAGCAGAGAGCATTGTGGTCAGACAGAAAGGAAATTCAAAAAGAAAAGAACTTCCTGTGGAGCATACAGCAGCCGATAAGTACTGGAAGGATTAAGATTTTTTTAATAGAAGTAATTTACAAATCTGTTTAACTTTCTGGCACCAGTTGATTTAAAAAAATAAAATAAAAAAATTAAAGTTTTCGGGTGAAGTACCCCTTTAAAAAGGAAGGAAGGTATGAGGAAGAGGATAAAGGACTTGCTGACGGCCTCAGTGAATACTTCTGATTAGTTTTACTGAAGGAAATGGATCTCAATTAGGGAAGAAGACTAACGACTCTTTTGTTGCATGTGTCTTTACAGAGGAACATGTCAGCTGTCTAAACTTAAAGGAGAACTCCTGAATAGAAAAATTGTCGCCCATAGTGCCGGCAGTAAAAAAATAAATAGATACATACCGTATTTTTCGCCGTATAAGGCTGGGTTCACACTACGTTTTGTCCCATACGGGAGCGCATACGGCAGGGGGGAGCTAAAAGCTCGCGCTCCCGTATGTCACCGTATGCGCTCCCGTATGTCATTCATTTCAATGAGCCGACCGGAGTGAAACGTTCGGTCCGGTCGGCTCATTTTTGCGCCGTATGCGCTTTTACAACCGGACCTAAAACTGTGGTCAACCACGGTTTGAGGTCCGGTCGTAAAAGCGCATACGGCGCAAAAATGAGCCGACCGGACCGAACGTTTCACTCCGGTCGGCTCATTGAAATGAATGACATACGGGAGCGCATATGGTCACATACGGGAGCGCGAGCTTTTAGCTCCCCCCTGCCGTATGCGCTCCCGTATGGGACAAAACGTAGTGTGAACCCAGCCTAAGACGCACTTTTTCTTCCCCAAAACTGGGAGGGAAAAGTCGGTGCGTCTTAAACGGCAAATGCACCCCTATCGCGGCGGTCCCTGCGGACATCAACGGCCGGGACCCGCGGCTAATACAGGACATCACCGATCGCGGTGATGCCCTGTATTAACCCTTCAGACGCGGCGATCAAATGTGACCGCCGCATCTGAAGCAAAAGTGACACTAACCCGGCTGCTCAGTCGGGCTGTTCAGGACCGCCGCGGTGAAATCGCGGCGTCCCGAACAGCTTACAGGACACCGGGAGGGACTTTACCTGCCTCCTCAGTGTCTGCTCCGTGCCGGGATCCCCTGCATGGCCGGCGCTCTCCTTCGACGTCATCCAATAGGAGCGGCGTGCGTGGCGACGTGATTACGGTGACGGACACCGTGGATCCCGGGGAAGAAGACGTCCGGAGCATCGGGGACACCACGGGGACACGGCGACGGAGTGACATCCAGGGCAGCGGTGACGGGTCCGGAGCGGCGGGGACACGTATTACCTCCTATACCAGTGGTCTTCAACCTGCGGACCTCCAGATGTTGCAAAACTACAACTCCCAGCATGCCCGGACAGCCGTTGGCTGTCCGGGCATGCTGGGAGTTGTAGTTTTGCAACATCTGGAGGTCCGCAGGTTGAAGATCACTGTTGGGTTCAGAATCTTTTTTTTCTAGATTTTGCACCTATAAATTGGGTGCGTCTTATATGCCGGTGCGTCCTATAGGGCGAAAAATACGGTACCTTCCTCTGCTCCCCCGGGGCCTCCGGTAACCGTCTCCAGTCTCCGCCGCGATCCACTTCCTGGTTGCCGGTGGTCGGAGAGTCTTTCTGCGCTCAGCCAATCACCAGTCGCAGTGAAGTCCCGACTCGGCTGGTGATAGGCTGAGCGGCAGTGTGACGTTTTCGGCCCCGGCAGGAGGTGTCGGTGTAGTGAAGGATTTTGTGTCCTGAAGCGTTCTCACACTGCCGCTCAGCCTATCACCGGCCGAGTCGGGACTTCACTGCGGCTGGTGATTGGCTGATTCATCCGACCACCGGCAACTAGGAAGAGGATCGCGGCGGAGACCGGAGACGGTTACCGGAGGCCCCGGGGGAGCGGAGGAAGGTATGTACATCTTTATTTTTTTACTGCCGGCAGTATGGGGGACAATTTTTATATTCTGGAGTTCTCCTTTAAAAGGGGTATTCCATGAAAATTTTTTTTATTTATTTATATCAACTGACTCTAAAAATGTAAACAGATTTGTAAATTACTTCTATTAAAAAATCTTAATCCTTCCAGTACTTATCAGCTGCTGAAGTTGTGTAGTTCTTTCCAGTCTGACCACAGTGCTCTCTGCTGACACCTGTGTCTGTCTCAGGAACTGTCCGGAGCAGAAGAGGTTTGCTATGGGGATTTTCTGCTACTCTGGACAGTTCCTGAGACAGACAGAGGTGTCCGCAGAGAGCCAGTTGATATGAATAAAAAAAAAAAAAATTATGGAATACCCCTTTAAGACAAATAAGTCACAAGGGCCACAATTTATTAAAAGAGCTTAGCAGTGTACTAGCAAAACTGCAAACAGATTTATTTAAAAAGATTGGAAATGTTGTCCCCGATTACAAGAAACATAGCAGGGAAGAATCGGGCAACTATAAGCCAGTAAGTCTGACATCAATAGTGGGGAAATAAATGAAAACCCTACTATAGTATTGTGGAACATCTAAAATCCCATGGGTTTACTTCAGGGAGATCATGTCACTAATCTTATTGATCTTTTATATTGGGTGAATAAAATAATATTCTGCGTCAGTCTGGGAATGATTTGTGGATGGAGCGGTATTATGTGTGCCAGTGTTTTCCAACCAGGGGTGCCTCCAGCTGTTACAAAACTACAACTCCCACCATGTTGGACTATATAGTAGTATAAAGTATAGGTCAATGTTTCCCAACCAGGGGTGCCTCCAGCTGTTGCAAAACTACAACTCCCAGCATGTTGGACTATATAGTAGTATATAGTATAGGTCGGTGTTTCCCAACCAGGGGTGCCTCCAGCTGTTGCAAAACTACAACTCCCAGCATGTTGTAGTATATAGTATAGGTCAGTGTTTCCCAACCAAGGGTGCCTCCAGCTGTTGCAAAACTACAACTCCCAGCATGTTGGACTATATAGTAGTATATAGTATAGGTCAGTGTTTCCCAACCAGGGGTGCCTCCAGCTGTTGCAAAATTACAACTCCCAGCATGTTGGACTATATAGTAGTATATAGTATAGGTCAGTGTTTCCCAACCAGGGGTGCCTCCAGCTGTTACAAAACTACAACTCCCAGCATGTTGGACTATATAGTAGTATATAGTATAGGTAAATGTTTCCCAACCAGGGGTGCCTCCAGCTGTTGCAAAACTACAACTCCCAGCATGTTGTAGTATATAGTATAGGTCAGTGTTTCCCAACCAGGGGTGCCTCCAGCTGTGGCAAAACTAAAACTCCCAGCATGTTGGACTATATAGTAGTATATAGTATAGGTCGGTGTTTCCCAACCAGGGGTGCCTCCAGCTGTTCCACAACTACAACTCCCAGCCTGTTGTAGTATATAGTATAGGTCAGTGTTTCCCAACCAGGGGTGCCTCCAGCTGTGGCAAAACTACAACTCCCAGCATGTTGGACTATATAGTAGTATATAGTATAGGTCAGTGTTTCCCAAACAGGGGTGCCTCCAGCTGTTGCAAAACTACAACTCCCAGCATGTTGTAGTATATGGTATAGGTCAGTGTTTCCCAACCAGGGGTGCCTCCAGCTGTGGCAAAACTACAACTCCCAGCATGCCCGGACAGCCAGCGGCTGTCCGGGCATGCTGGGAGTTGTAGTTTTTCCACAGCTGGAGGCACCTTGGTTGGGAAACACTTCTGTATGCAGCCATCGCTGTTTCTCACCTGTGGGTGTGACGTACAGTCTGTGGAATCCGGCAGCACGGATGTCCTTCAGGAACCGTCTGGGCACAAGCTGATACATCTGCGCGGTGCTCGGCTTCTTCTGCCTTTTCTCCGCCGCCTCCTTCTTGGTCTGGAAGACTCCGTCCAGCAGCTTATTCTGCACTTTTTCCATCTAGAAAGAGATAAATGAGAAGATTGTCGCTCCCATCATCCAGTATTAGGGTGCACTGACAACACGTCTTTGCAGTACAGTTCCCGTATACGCGTTCAATGTGAAAACCGTACGGAATCGTATTGAAAACCGTATGCATTGACTCTCCATTGAAAACCGTATGCCAAACGATGCGTCCGTTTTGCGTCTTGTACGGTTTTGTCCGTTTTTTTAAACCCGTACCCAAAACTGTAGTCTACCACGGTTTTTGGTCCGGGTGAAAAACCCGTATTAACCCGTATACGTTTTTTTTTTTTTTTTTACATGGGAGTCAATGGGAACCGTACAGAACTGTATGTGCGTACGGTTCCATCCAGTTTGCACCATACGGTTTTTGACTTTGCACAGTTTTCTTTTTCTTGGGATTTCAATCAAACAAGTGAAACTTTATTCATAAGAGTGAGTGAAAAGTTGAAAACATAAGTTTTTTTTCTTAAAAAACGGATGCAACCGGACATCATTTTTCAAACCATGTACGGTTTTTAACCGCATACCCGTTAAAATTTGTACACACGTTGTGATACGGTTTAGTCCGGTTTTGAGGAATCCGTTTTTCATCAAAAACCTGATACGGGAACTGTACTGCAACAACGTGGTGTGAACCCGGCCTTATACCGTATGATCTGCAGAATCTGATCACTAGTGCAGACACCAGACGTTAGGATCAATGTATAAGTCATTATGTAGATGTGCTTCCTCCCCCTACACCACCGCTACATCGTTCCCCCCCAGGGCTGAGGGTGAAGGATTGTGCACATAATGGCGATTACCGTCACAATCATGAGACCCGCTGTCCTGAATTCCGTGCTCCAGTCTTTGTCTGACTTCACCCGATTGGTCTGTGGTGGTCTCTTCTCAGTCTGGTTAGAGCCGCGTAAACCTGGAGGAAAGAGTCATGTGACTTCACGGGTGGAGAAAGACCTGACCCTGCAGAGACCCCTCAACACACAGGAACAGACGTGTAGGGCTCAGTAAATGCTGGGACCCCTGATGTTTTATCAGACTCACAGAGAAGCTCATCCCCTCATGGGAAACTGACATGAGGATGGTCATTCCTTAACTTTTAACAGTGAGCCAGTATCGGGAGATGTGCCCTATAGTGTGCCAGTATCGGGAGATGTGTCCTATAGTGTGCCAGTATCGGGAGATGTGTCCTATAGTGTGCCAGTATCGGGAGATGTGTCCTATAGTGTGCCAGTATCAGGAGATGTGTCCTATAGTGTGCCAGTATCGGGAGATGTGTCCTATAGTGTGCCAGTATCGGGAGATGTGCCCTATAGTGTGCCAGTATTAGATGTGTCCTATAGTGTGCCAGTATCGGGAGATGTGTCCTATAGTGTGCCAGTATCGGGAGATGTGTCCTATAGTGTGCCATTATCAGATGTGCCCTATAGTGTGCCGGTATCGGGAGATGTGTCCTATAGTGTGCCAGTATCGGGAGATGTGTCCTATAGTGTGCCAGTATCGGGAGATGTGCCCTATAGTGTGCCAGTATCGGGAGATGTGTCCTATAGTGTGCCAGTATCGGGAGATGTGTCCTATAGTGTGCCAGTATCGGGAGATGTGTCCTATAGTGTGCCAGTATCGGGAGATGTGTCCTATAGTGTGCCAGTATCGGGAGATGTGTCCTATAGTGTGCCATTATCAGATGTGCCCTATAGTGTGCCGGTATCGGGAGATGTGTCCTATAGTGTGCCAGTATCGGGAGATGTGTCCTATAGTGTGCCAGTATCGGGAGATGTGTCCTATAGTGTGCCAGTATCGGGAGATGTGTCCTATAGTGTGCCAGTATCGGGAGATGTGTCCTATAGTGTGCCATTATCAGATGTGCCCTATAGTGTGCCAGTATCGGGAGATGTGTCCTATAGTGTGCCAGTATCGGGAGATGTGTCCTATAGTGTGCCATTATCAGATGTGCCCTATAGTGTGCCAGTATCGGGAGATGTGTCCTATAGTGTGCCAGTATCGGGAGATGTGCCCTATAGTGTGCCAGTATCGGGAGATGTGTCCTATAGTGTGCCAGTATCGGGAGATGTGTCCTATAGTGTGCCAGTATCGGGAGATGTGTCCTATAGTGTGCCAGTATCGGGAGATGTGTCCTATAGTGTGCCAGTATCGGGAGATGTGTCCTATAGTGTGCCATTATCAGATGTGCCCTATAGTGTGCCGGTATCGGGAGATGTGTCCTATAGTGTGCCAGTATCGGGAGATGTGCCCTATAGTGTGCCAGTATCGGGAGATGTGTCCTATAGTGTGCCAGTATCGGGAGATGTGCCCTATAGTGTTCCAGTATCGGGAGATGTGCCCTATAGTGTGCCAGTATTAGATGTGTCCTATAGTGTGCCAGTATCGGGAGGTGTGCCCTATAGTGTGCCGGTATCGGGAGATGTGCTCTATAGTGTGCCGGTATCGGGAGATGTGTCTTATAGTGTGCCAGTATCGGGAGATGTGTCCTATAGTGTGCCAGTATCGGGAGATGTGCCCTATAGTGTGCCAGTATCGGGAGATGTGCCCTATAGTGTTCCAGTATCAGGAGATGTGTCCTATAGTGTGCCAGTATCGGGAGATGTGTCCTATAGTGTGCCAGTATCGGGAGATGTGTCCTATAGTGTGCCATTATCAGATGTGCCCTATAGTGTGCCGGTATCGGGAGATGTGTCCTATAGTGTGCCAGTATCGGGAGATGTGCCCTATAGTGTGCCAGTATCGGGAGATGTGTCCTATAGTGTGCCAGTATCGGGAGATGTGTCCTATAGTGTGCCAGTATCGGGAGATGTGTCCTATAGTGTGCCAGTATCGGGAGATGTGTCCTATAGTGTGCCAGTATCGGGAGATGTGCCCTATAGTGTGCCAGTATCGGGAGATGTGTCCTATAGTGTGCCAGTATCGGGAGATGTGTCCTATAGTGTGCCAGTATCGGGAGATGTGTCCTATAGTGTGCCAGTATCGGGAGATGTGCCCTATAGTGTGCCAGTATCGGGAGATGTGTCCTATAGTGTGCCAGTATCGGGAGATGTGTCCTATAGTGTGCCAGTATCGGGAGATGTGTCCTATAGTGTGCCAGTATCGGGAGATGTGCCCTATAGTGTGCCAGTATCGGGAGATGTGCCCTATAGTGTGCCAGTATCGGGAGATGTGTCCTATAGTGTGCCAGTATCGGGAGATGTGTCCTATAGTGTGCCAGTATCGGGAGATGTGTCCTATAGTGTGCCAGTATCGGGAGATGTGCCCTATAGTGTGCCAGTATCGGGAGATGTGTCCTATAGTGTGCCAGTATCGGGAGATGTGTCCTATAGTGTGCCAGTATCGGGAGATGTGTCCTATAGTGTGCCAGTATCGGGAGATGTGTCCTATAGTGTGCCAGTATCGGGAGATGTGCCCTATAGTGTGCCAGTATCGGGAGATGTGTCCTATAGTGTGCCAGTATCGGGAGATGTGTCCTATAGTGTGCCAGTATCGGGAGATGTGTCCTATAGTGTGCCAGTATCGGGAGATGTGTCCTATAGTGTGCCAGTATCGGGAGATGTGCCCTATAGTGTTCCAGTATCGGGAGATGTGCCCTATAGTGTGCCAGTATTAGATGTGTCCTATAGTGTGCCAGTATCGGGAGGTGTGCCCTATAGTGTGCCGGTATCGGGAGATGTGCCCTATAGTGTGCCGGTATCGGGAGATGTGTCCTATAGTGTGCCAGTATCGGGAGATGTGCCCTATAGTGTGCCGGTATCGGGAGGTGTGCCCTATAGTGTGCCGGTATCGGGAGATGTGTCCTATAGTGTGCCAGTATCGGGAGATGTGTCCTATAGTGTGCCATTATCAGATGTGCCCTATAGTGTGCCAGTATCGGGAGATGTGTCCTATAGTGTGCCAGTATCGGGAGATGTGTCCTATAGTGTGCCAGTATTGGGAGATGTGCCCTATAGTGTTCCAGTATCGGGAGATGTGCCCTATAGTGTGCCAGTATTAGATGTGTCCTATAGTGTGCCAGTATCGGGAGGTGTGCCCTATAGTGTGCCGGTATCGGGAGATGTGCTCTATAGTGTGCCGGTATCGGGAGATGTGTCTTATAGTGTGCCAGTATCGGGAGATGTGTCCTATAGTGTGCCAGTATCGGGAGATGTGCCCTATAGTGTGCCGGTATCGGGAGATGTGCTCTATAGTGTGCCGGTATCGGGAGATGTGTCTTATAGTGTGCCAGTATCGGGAGATGTGTCCTATAGTGTGCCAGTATCAGGAGATGTGTCCTATAGTGTGCCAGTATCAGGAGATGTGTCCATCGGGAGATGTGCCCTATAGTGTGCCAGTATCGGGAGATGTGCCCTATAGTGTGCCAGTATCGGGAGATGTGCCCTATAGTGTGCCAGTATCGGGAGATGTGCCCTATAGTGTGCCAGTATTAGATGTGTCCTATAGTGTGCCAGTATCAGATGTGTCCTATAGTGTGCCAGTATCGGGAGATGTGCCCGATGTAAATGTCCTCCATGTTTCAGTCACAGGTGATTATATATATTTCTTGCACTTACATTGTCTCCGGATGGATAACCTTTGCCCTCCCTCCTGTGCTGTGAAGTTCTTGATGTCAATCACATGACCGGGCGTTGCGCTCAAGGTGACATTGGTTCCGGAGGCGAAGGCTTTCTCCAGTTCTCTGGTGGCTTTTGCTGAGTATTTTTTACTTCCCGATGGACTTTCATAGAACCAGATGACTGCGGCCTCCAGCAGCTCCTCCTCCAGGGACTCGGCCACTTTCTCCTGAACATCCAGGAGGAGGCGCTCTGCCTGTACGGCCGCCATCACCTTGTCCGGCTGAGGACCGCTGATCTGTAGGGTGACTCTCCCATTGCTCAGATCTTCTGTTATATCAGCAATGGAGGAACCAGATGCTAAAGAGTCAAATTCTTCAACTCCAAAGAGCAGCAGGAGATTGTTGTGTATGAACATCGGGGTAGAGGAGAGGACCCCCTGGAGCCAGACCGCCGCTTCATCCACATCATCCCTGCGCTCTCCACTGATGGTCACGTATGTTCCTTCACCTGGCGGCTCCGATGCTGCAGAACAAAAGGGAGAGATGGTCTAATATCCAGAGAATGATCCAGAAGTTATGGACATGATGGCCCCAAAGACCTGTCTTATCCAGTGCAGAACCTACTACAGTAAAATCCCAATCCCAATAGGGGGACAAAACTCTCCCAATAGGGGACAAAACGCTCCCAATAGGGGGACAAAACGCTCCCAATAGGGGGACAAAACGCTCCCAATAGGGGGACAAAACGCTCCCAATAGGGGGACAAAACGCTCCCAATAGGGGGACAAAACGCTCCCAATAGGAGACAAAACACTCCCAATATGGGACAAAACTCTCCCAATAGGGGACAAAACGCTCCCAATAGGGGACAATACACTCCCAATAGGAGACAAAACACTCCCAATAGGAGACAAAACACTCCCAATAGGGGACAAAACGCTCCCAATAGGGGACAAAACGCTCCCAATAGGGGCAATACACTCCCAATATTAGACAAAACACTCCCAATAGGAGACAAAACACTCCCAATAGAGGACAAACACTCCCAATAGAGGACAAAACACTCCCAATAGGGGACAAAACACTCCCAATAGGGGACAAAACACTCCCAATAGGGGGACAAAACACTCCCAATATGGGACAAAACACTCCCAATAGGGGACAAAACACTCCCAATAGAGGACAATACACTCCCAATAGAGGACAAAACACTCCCAATAGGAGACAAAACACTCCCAATAGGGGACAAAACACTCCCAATAGGGGGACAAAACACTCCCAATATGGGACAAAACACTCCCAATAGGGGACAAAACACTCCCAATAGAGGACAATACACTCCCAATAGAGGACAATACACTCCCAATAGAGGACAAAACACTCCCAATAGGAGACAAAACACTCCCAATAGGGGACAAAACACTCCCAATAGGAGACAAAACACTCCCAATAGGGGACAAAACACTCCCAATAGGGGACAAAACACTCCCAATAGGAGACAAAACACTCCCAATAGGGGACAAAACACTCCCAATAGAGGACAAAACACTCCCAATAGAGGACAAAACACTCCCAATAGAGGACAAAACACTCCCAATAGAGGACAAAACACTCCCAATAGAGGACAAAACACTCCCAATAGAGGACAAAACGCTCCCAATAGAGGACAAAACGCTCCCGATAGAAGAACAAAACTCTCTAAATAGGGGACAAAACGCTCCCAATAGGGGACAAAAAGCTCCCAATAGGGGACAAAACACTCCCAATAGAGGACAAAACACTCCCAATAGAGGACAAAACACTCCCAATAGAGGGACAAAACACTCCCAATAGGGGACAAAACACTCCCAATAGGGGACAAAACGCTCCCAATAGGAGACAAAACGCTCCCAATAGGAGACAAAATGCTCCCAATAGGAGACAAAACGCTCCCAATAGGGGGACAAAACGCTCCCAATAGGGGACAAAACGCTCCCAATAGGGGACAATACACTCCCAATAGAGGGACAAAACACTCCCAATAGGGGACAAAACACTCCCAATAGGGGACAAAACACTCCCAATAGGAGACAAAACACTCCCAATAGAGGGACAAAACACTCCCAATAGAGGACAAAACACTCCCAATAGAGGACAAAACACTCCCAATAGAGGGACAAAACACTCCCAATAGGAGACAAAACACTCCCAATAGAGGGACAAAACACTCCCAATAGAGGACAAAACACTCCCAATAGAGGACAAAACACTCCCAATAGAGGGACAAAACACTCCCAATAGAGGGACAAAACACTCCCAATAGAGGGACAAAACACTCCCAATAGGGGACAAAACACTCCCAATAGAGGACAAACACTCCCAATAGAGGACAAAACACTCCCAATAGGGGACAAAACACTCCCAATAGGGGACAAAACACTCCCAATAGGGGACAAAACACTCCCAATAGGGGACAAAACACTCCCAATAGGGGACAAAACACTCCCAATAGAGGACAATACACTCCCAATAGAGGACAAAACACTCCCAATAGGAGACAAAACACTCCCAATAGGGGACAAAACACTCCCAATAGGGGGACAAAACACTCCCAATATGGGACAAAACACTCCCAATAGGGGACAAAACACTCCCAATAGAGGACAATACACTCCCAATAGAGGACAATACACTCCCAATAGAGGACAAAACACTCCCAATAGGAGACAAAACACTCCCAATAGGGGACAAAACACTCCCAATAGGAGACAAAACACTCCCAATAGGGGACAAAACACTCCCAATAGGGGACAAAACACTCCCAATAGGAGACAAAACACTCCCAATAGGGGACAAAACACTCCCAATAGAGGACAAAACACTCCCAATAGAGGACAAAACACTCCCAATAGAGGACAAAACACTCCCAATAGAGGACAAAACACTCCCAATAGAGGACAAAACACTCCCAATAGAGGACAAAACGCTCCCAATAGAGGACAAAACGCTCCCGATAGAAGAACAAAACTCTCTAAATAGGGGACAAAACGCTCCCAATAGGGGACAAAAAGCTCCCAATAGGGGACAAAACACTCCCAATAGAGGACAAAACACTCCCAATAGAGGACAAAACACTCCCAATAGAGGGACAAAACACTCCCAATAGGGGACAAAACACTCCCAATAGGGGACAAAACGCTCCCAATAGGAGACAAAACGCTCCCAATAGGAGACAAAACGCTCCCAATAGGAGACAAAACGCTCCCAATAGGGGGACAAAACGCTCCCAATAGGGGACAAAACGCTCCCAATAGGGGACAATACACTCCCAATAGAGGGACAAAACACTCCCAATAGGGGACAAAACACTCCCAATAGGGGACAAAACACTCCCAATAGGAGACAAAACACTCCCAATAGAGGGACAAAACACTCCCAATAGAGGACAAAACACTCCCAATAGAGGACAACACACTCCCAATAGAGGGACAAAACACTCCCAATAGGAGACAAAACACTCCCAATAGAGGGACAAAACACTCCCAATAGAGGACAAAACACTCCCAATAGAGGACAAAACACTCCCAATAGAGGGACAAAACACTCCCAATAGAGGGACAAAACACTCCCAATAGAGGGACAAAACACTCCCAATAGGGGACAAAACACTCCCAATAGGGGACAAAACACTCCCAATAGGAGACAAAACACTCCCAATAGGAGACAGAACACTCCCAATAGGGGACAAAACACTCACAATAGGGGACAAAACACTCCCAATAGGGGACAAAACACTCCCAATAGGGGACAAAACACTCCCAATAGGGGACAAAACACTCCCGATAGGGGACAATACACTCCCGATAGGGGACAAAACATTCCCGATAGGGGACAAAACACTCCCAATAGGGGACAAAACACTCCCAATAGGGGACAAAACACTCCCAATAGGGGAGAAAACACTCCCAATAGGGGACAAAACATTCCCAATAGGGGACAAAACACTCCCAATAGGGGACAAAACACTCCCAATAGAGGGACAAAACACTCCCAATAGAGGACAATACACTCCCAATAGGGGACAAAACACTCCCAATAGGGGACAAAACACTCCCAATAGGGGACAAAACACTCCCAATAGAGGACAAAACACTCCCAATAGGGGACAAAACACTCCCAATAGGGGATAAAACACTCCCAATAGGGGATAAAACACTCCCAATAGGGTACAAAACACTCCCAATAGGGGGATAAAACACTCCCAATAGGGGGATAAAACACTCCCAATAGGGGACAAAACACTCCCAATAGGGGACAAAACACTCCCAATAGGGGGACAAAACACTCCCAATAGGGGGACAAAACACTCCCAATAGGGGGACAAAACACTCCCAATAGGGAGACAAAACACTCCCAATAGGGGACAAAACACTCCCAATAGGGGACAAAACACTCCCAATAGGGGACAAAACACTCCCAATAGGGGACAAAACACTCCCAATAGGGGGACAAAACACTCCCAATAGGGGGACAAAACACTCCCAATAGGGGGACAAAACACTCCCAATAGGGGGACAAAACACTCCCAATAGGGGACAAAACACTCCCAATAGGGGACAAAACACTCCCAATAGGGGACAAAACACTCCCAATAGGGGACAAAACACTCCCAATAGGGGACAAAACACTCCCAATAGGGGGACAAAACACTCCCAATAGGGGGACAAAACACTCCCAATAGGGGGACAAAACACTCCCAATAGGGGGACAAAACACTCCCAATAGAGGACAAAACACTCCCAATAGGGGACAAAACACTCCCAATAGGGGATAAAACACTCCCAATAGGGTACAAAACACTCCCAATAGGGGACAAAACACTCCCAATAGGGGATAAAACACTCCCAATAGGGGGATAAAGCACTCCCAATAGGGGACAAAACACTCCCAATAGGGGACAAAACACTTCCAATAGGGGACAAAACACTCCCAATAGGGGGACAAAACACTCCCAATAGGGAGACAAAACACTCCCAATAGGGAGACAAAACACTCCCAATAGGGAGACAAAACACTCCCAATAGGGAGACAAAACACTCCCAATAGGGAGACAAAACACTCCCAATAGAGGGACAAAACACTCCCAATAGAGGACAATACACTCCCAATAGGGGACAAAACACTCCCAATAGAGGACAAAACACTCCCAATAGAGGACAAAACACTCCCAATAGGGGACAAAACACTCCCAATAGGGGATAAAACACTCCCAATAGGGTACAAAACACTCCCAATAGGGGACAAAACACTCCCAATAGGGGGATAAAACACTCCCAATAGGGGGATAAAACACTCCCAATAGGGGGATAAAACACTCCCAATAGGGGATAAAACACTCCCAATAGGGGACAAAACACTCCCAATAGGGGACAAAACACTCCCAATAGGGGGACAAAACACTCCCAATAGGGGGACAAAACACTCCCAATAGGGGGACAAAACACTCCCAATAGGGAGACAAAACACTCCCAATAGGGAGACAAAACACTCCCAATATGGGACAAAACACTCCCAATAGGGGACAAAACACTCCCAATAGGGGACAAAACACTCCCAATAGGGGACAAAACACTCCCAATAGGGGACAAAACACTCCCAATAGGGGACAAAACACTCCCAATAGGGGACAAAACACTCCCAATAGGGGACAAAACACTCCCAATAGGGGGACAAAACACTCCCAATAGGGGGACAAAACACTCCCAATAGGGAGACAAAACACTCCCAATATGGGACAAAACACTCCCAATAGGGGACAAAACACTCCCAATAGGGGACAAAACACTCCCAATAGGGGACAAAACACTCCCAATAGGGGACAAAACACTCCCAATAGGAGACAAAACACTCCCAATAGAGGACAAAACACTCCCAATAGGGGGACAAAAGGCTCCCAATAGGGGGACAAAATGCTCCCAATAGGGGGACAAAATGCTCCCAAAAGGGGGACAAAATGCTCCCAATAGGGGGACAAAACGCGCCCAATAGGGGACAAAACACTCCCAATAGGGGACAAAACACTCCCAATAGTTGACAAAACACTCCCAATAGGAGACAAAACACTCCCAATAGAGGACAAAACACTCCCAATAGGGGACAAAACACTCCCAATAGAGGACAATACACTCCCAATAGGAGACAAAACACTCCCAATAGAGGACAAAACACTCCCAATAGAGGACAAAACACTCCCAATAGGGGACAAAACACTCCCAATAGGGGGACAAAAGGCTCCCAATAGGGGGACAAAATGCTCCCAATAGGGGGACAAAATGCTCCCAAAAGGGGGACAAAATGCTCCCAATAGGGGGACAAAACGCGCCCAATAGGGGGACAAAACGCGCCCAATAGGGGGACAAAACGCGCCCAATAGGGGGACAAAACGCGCCCAATAGGAGACAAAACACTCCCAATAGGGGACAACCAGGCTTTAGTGCCGGCCTTACCTTGTGCCCAGGCCCCCGCTGCGCCCCCCTGCAGAAGCCCCAGAACAGAAGCAGAAGACCGATGTTTAAACAGTAATCTCCTGCTTCTGTACATCCACCGACCACATCATTCACCCCCCTCCTTCCCTGTTCCCCCCGTGCCACTTTATTTCCCCTGTGCCAAATCATCCCCCCCTTTATTACCTCTGTGCCACATCATTTCCTCTTTGAACGCCGGCTGCGGCACCGGAGGCTCGTGACGTCACGGCCACGCAACCTCAATGTAAGTCTATGGGAGGGGGCGTGGCCGTCACGCCGCATCGCTAGTCATCAGGCTCGGAGCGAAGTTCGCTCTGTGCACCAGATGGCTGCGGTGCCACAGGAGAGATCGCGGGGGGTCCCAGTGGTCAGACATCTTATCCCCTATCCTTTGGATAGGGGGATAAGATGTCTAAGGGCCGGAGTACCCCTTTAAGGGGTTAAGATTTATTCCGGCCACGACTTATCTCCACAGAACTTGCCTCACAAACATTTTAGGCTCCTTTCCTGAGCAGAATGTTATTTACAAACTCTGTATGTGAATTGCCCCACACAGTAATAGTGCCCACTTTATGCCCCCTATACAGTAGTAGGCCCCCTCTGTGTCCCCATATAGTTGTAGGCCCCCTCTGTGTCCCCATATAGTTGTAGGCCCGCTCTGTGTCCCCATATAGTTGTAGGCCCGCTCTGTGTCCCCATATAGTTGTAGGCCCCCTCTGTGTCCCCATATAGTTGTAGGCCCCCTCTGTGTCCCCATATAGTTGTAGGCCCCCTCTGTGTCCCCATATAGTTGTAGGCCCGCTCTGTGTCCCCATATAGTTGTAGGCCCGCTCTGTGTCCCCATATAGTTGTAGGCCCCCTCTGTGTCCCCATATAGTTGTAGGCCCCCTCTGTGTCCCCATATAGTTGTAGGCCCGCTCTGTGTCCCCATATAGTTGTAGGCCCCCTCTGTGTCCCCATATAGTTGTAGGCCCGCTCTGTGTCCCCATATAGTTGTAGGCCCGCTCTGTGTCCCCATATAGTTGTAGGCCCGCTCTGTGTCCCCATATAGTAGTAGGCCCCCTCTGTGTCCCCATATAGTTGTAGGCACCCTCATGGGGGGTTACACATACCCAGACTGGGAACTGCTGCTGTAGAGCAATAGCTACATCTTCTCTATACACTCCTGAGCTCCCCCTAGGGGTGGCTGCAGGAAGCTAGAATATTATAATGAATAGAGTGGCATCTATTCACCAGGAACCCCCCCCAGCGTCCCTTCCAATTCCATCATCTCACCTCTCCATCTCTCGGTAGGCTCCGCCATCTTATTATCTCTCATGAGGTCAGTTTTTCTGAACTTGTCCTGAAAAGCCTTCAAGGAAAAAAGCAAGAAAATAAAGAGGATAATTTTAAGTGAGAGCAACCGGTCCCATGTAATGTTATTGGGAAAATAAAGTGTTAACCGAGAAGAACCATAAGAACGGCCCTAAATCACCGTCCACGTAACCACCACTGTTCATGCCAGGCTCTTGATATGTTAGTCCTCAAGAATGATGCATGCTGGGAAATATACCCACAGATCACAAAGCATGCCTACTATATTCTCCCATAGCAAACAGTAGGCAATGGGGAGAGCTCACCTCCTTCCAACCCTCTGTGCAGGTTCACAGCTCTCCTAGTAAGTCCACTACCCTCCCTCAGCACAAGTCACAGTGCATGCCCACTACACTCCACAGAAGTCAATTGGAAATGGAGACAGCTCACCTCCCTCCCTGTTTATAGGTCACAGTGCATGCCCACAAAACATTCCCAATGAATTAATGTAGTTAACCCCCTCCATATTACAATGCATGCAGACTACACTCTCCCACAGAAGTCAATTGGTAATGGAGACCGATCCCATCCTCCCCTCCCTCTTTATAAGTCACAGAGCATGCCCACAAAACATGAATTTAAGTGTAGCTCATCTCTTCTGAAGTCTGCACACATCACTGAGCATGCCCACTGCGCTCTACAGTAGATATCAAAAGGTCAGCTCATCTAGCCCATTCCCCCTGCTCTGTGCAGGTCACAGAGCATGTCTATACCAATAAGTCAATAAGAGATGGAACTTCACTCCCTGCTAGCAAGGTGACCACAAAGGCTGCCCTCAGCAATCTACCAAAAATGTCAGTGGATTGGGGACGCTCACCTCCTCTTCCAAACACAGTGACTTCTGCACAAGTCCCAGACCATGCCCACAGCACTCACGTAAAAAAGTCAATAGGTGATGGTCGCAGCTCACCTCCTCCTACTTCCTGCACACTAAACCTGTACAGGTCACACAGCATGCCCACAACACTCCTTTATACCTAATTTCTTACAAATCATCTAAAACCGCCCCCTGGGACCCAAGACAAACCTTTAATGTGTCAGCGTCTTTTGGGTGGATAACAAAATACACGTCCATCTTGCGCTGGTTTTGTCTGGCGAAGTCAAGAACACACTGCGTCATAATGTCTGCCACCGTATCTTTCGGCAAACCAATATTTCCAGTCCCCAAAGCTGGGAATGAGATGGACGGTGATCTGTGCTGATGCGCTGTCTTCAGACACTCTTTGGTGACTTCTCGTAGAGACTGGAGCTCATTGACCTGACATTACACACCAAGGGCAGAGACAATGAGCTGTGGATGTAACTATCGGTACAGATATCATGACAGAACCAGAGCTGCAATACCCCACATAATACAGGAGCCCCCACAACTCCCCCCAGGGAGAGCAGCCGATGCCTGATGGTCCCCATATACAGACAAATTCAGCGGGAGCTGATCATGTGACTTTATGTCTGTGATCTGTCTCACAAATTATGGGCCATTATAATAGGAAATTATTAAGGTCACAGTTTCGGACTATAAGGGACATCCCATAATATTTTACATCAATGTATAGTCTAGAAATCAGAAAATCCCTGATATCTGTCAGGAGTAGAGATGTCATGGAGGCCGTAGTCATCAATGGCCACATCTGTAAGTACAATGTAGATATGGATGCTGGATCCTTATAATGTAGTAGTGATGGTATGAGGTGCAGAGAGATGACACTCACCCGGGCACCCTGTAATTTCACATGGTAGACATATTTGCAGGGCAGGTTGTAGCCACGTGTAGGGATCATGGCGGCGTTCCACTGACTTTTCTTCCAGATCTCCTCCTGCATCTGCCAGCCGCCTTTACTGTAAATGGCTTTGGATATGACTCCATAGTCAAGGTTTAGACTTGAGGCGACTGAATTCACAATGACTTCTGTCTGGAAGAGAAATGAGAAGAGTCCATGTCACATACAACACGGAGGTTCTCACATTGTTATACTTTACTCTAGACCAGTGGTTCCCAACTGGGCTGGCCAGGAGCACTTTGGCAGTCTGGTGGGCAAGATGGCGGCTGGATGTGCTAGGATGCCTGTGGGTTGGCATCGCCAGTGTCTGTGGCCACTAATGGCCGGGAGCGTCTCTACCTTTGGGATGTGTACAATGATAGACATAATCGTGCAAGTCCCAAAGGTAGAGATGCTCACGGCCTCTAGTGGCTGCAGGAAAAAGCTGCCTGAAGCCTAAGGGTGGGAGCAGAAGACATCAGTGACTGTGGGGGAGCTGCGGTTTTGTTTTTCTTGATTTTCAGAGGGGGTTCTACCTACAAGGGCAAGCTACCTTCAGGGGTGTTCTACCTACAAGGGAGGCAAACCACCTACAGGAGAAAAGTACCTACATACTGAGGGCAACTACTTACTGGGGATGCCAGCTCACTAAAGTAAACTATATATAGGAGGGCACCTAATGGGGAAATCTTCTTACTGGAGAAACCTATCCACCTAATAGGGGGGCCTACTTACTCCTCCCCAGTGACCTACCCCTTCCCACCAACCCACTTGCCTACCCACAGTACTGTGCGTGACACCAAAAGAGGTAATTGTTACTGTTTGGGACCCTATTTGTAGGAAAAAAGGAAATAATTATGCTGGAAAAGATGTTTGTCTGGAAGGTTCTGCCAAGATAAGTTGTAGCTAGAAGAAATCATGACAGTCTGGGCCAAATGGAAAAGAAAAGGAAAAGTGAAAGTGATCAGGGAAGATGTCACCTGGATATAACAGTCACTGGATATAACAACACTGTAATCCACATTCTGCTGGTGAGGTCACTGTGTATATACGTTACATTACTTATCCTGTACTGATCCTGAGTTATATCCTGTATTATACCCCAGATCTGTACTCACTATTCTGCTGGTGGGGTCACTGTGTATATACATTACTTATCCTGTACTGATCCTGAGATATATCCTGTATTATACTCCAGAGCTGTACTCACTATTCTGCTGGTGAGGTCATTGTGTACATACATTACTTATCCTGTACTGATCCTGAGTTATATCCTGTAATATACTCCAGAGCTGCACTCACTATTCTGCTGGTGAGGTCACTGTGTACATACATTACATTACTTATCCTGTACTGATCCTGAGTTATATCCTGTATTATACCCCAGAGCTGTACTCACTATTCTGCTGGTGAGGTCACTGTGTACATACATTACATTACTTATCCTGTACTGATCCTGAGTTATATCCTGTATTATACTCCAGAGCTGTACTCACTATTCTGCTGGTGAGGTCACTGTGTACATACATTACTTATCCTGTACTGATCCTGAGTTATATCCTGTATTATACTCCAGAGCTGCACTCACTATTCTGCTGGTGAGGTCACTGTGTACATACATTACATTACTTATCCTGTACTGATCCCGAGTTATATCCTGTATTATACTCCAGAGCTGTACTCACTATTCTGCTGGTGAGATCACTGTGTACATACATTACTTATCCTGCACTGATCCTGAGTTATATCCTGTATTATACTCCAGAGCTGTACTCACTATTCTGCTGGTGAGGTCACTGTGTACATACATTACATTACTTATCCTGTACTGATCCTAAGTTATATCCTGTATTATACCCCAGAGCTGTACTCACTATTCTGCTGGTGAGGTCACTGTGTACATACATTACATTACTTATCCTGTACTGATCCTGAGTTATATCCTGTATTATACTCCAGAGCAGTACTCACTATTCTGCTGGTGAGGTCACTGTGTACATACATTACATTACTTATCCTGTGCACTCAGTATTCTGCAGTTACTGAGCCTAAATCCCCCAGCATGCCCCAAACATGAGGGTTGGTTTTGAAGACATGACATGTACCTTCTCATCCTCAATACATCCAGTCTTAAGGTGAAGATTCAGGCCATTGACAGACAGAGACACCTCGTGATGAAAATGCTTGGGTTGTGCTGAGTAGGAGGAGGATGCTGCTGCTGGGTAGGCGGAGGATGCTGCTGTTGGGTAGGAGGAGGATGCTGCTGCTGAGTAGGAGGGGTATGCTGCTGTTGGGTAGGAGGAGGATGCTGCTGCTGGGTAGGCGGAGGATGCTGCTGTTGGGTAGGAGGAGGATGCTGCTGTTGGGTAGGAGGAGGATGCTGCTGTTGGGTAGGAGGAGGATGCTGCTGTTGGGTAGGAGGAGGATGCTGCTGTTGGGTAGGAGGAGGATGCTGCTGTTGGGTAGGAGGAGGATGCTGCTGTTGGGTAGGAGGAGGATGCTGCTGTTGGGTAGGAGGAGGATGCTGCTGTTGGGTAGGAGGAGGATGCTGCTGTTGGGTAGGAGGAGGATGCTGCTGCTGGGTAGGAGGACGCTGCACCGCTAGGCATATCACTGTTCCCCAGCTGCTTCTCGCACGCTATCTTCATGGCTTGCACGGTTTTGTCGTCGTAGTTCACCAGCCGGACCTCCTTTAGGTGACCTTTGCCCTTAGTGGAGCAGAACGTGTCCACTGTCTTCACTATGATTTCAGCACAGAAGTCAAGAGGAAAGCCGAAGATGCCGGAGCTGACCGCTGGGATGGCCACGGAGTGCAGGTCTCTCTGGCCACACACGTAGTCCAGCACCTTACTAATGGCTTCCGTCAGCTGAGCCACACATCTCTCTGAAATGGCTGCAGACCACTGTGGCCCCACCGCATGGACGATCTGTTTGCTGGGCAGCGTTCCTGCGGTGGTCACCGCGATGTCTCCTGCCCTTAGTGTTCCCTTCTTAGAGATCCAATCTTTACTTTCCTGCACGATCTGTTGTCCTCCGGCCTTCACCAAGGCCAATGCCAGCCCTCCCCAGTGCCCCAATTTCTCATTAGCTGCGTTCACCACCACATCAGCGTCCTGTCGGGTGAGGTCGTCCCTCCACACACTGATAAGAGTCCCCCCGAGGTGCCGCTTCTCATACACCTTGAGTGATGCAGACCCCGCCGCAGTGCTGGGCCCCGTCACCTCGGCCGTGCACTGGAATCTCCTGATGAAAAGGTCGTTCACATGGCTCTGTCTGCTGAGGAGGATGCGGTAAACGTTCTCCGGGATCGAGACCTTCCTGACATGGGCCATTTCCTACCAACAAAACAAAAGACATCATGGAAGGGAGCTGCCTCAACAGATTAGTCCATGCACTGCTATAGTGTAAGATCTCTGCTACCTGTCAGGACATTGAAACATTCATTGTTTACAGTTAGGCTACTTTCACATTGCCGTTACATCCCGGCAGTGCACCGACTATTGTATAACGACAGAAGTATAGCGGGAGAAAAAAAAAATAGTACATGCACAGTCTTTTCCACCCACTATACTCCTCTAAAACAACAGACCCCATTATAATCAATGGGATCTGACGGGACCCGGCGGTGCCCATTATGACCCATCACAACAACGGCCATTAAAGAGAAAGAAAAAAGAGCCTAACGGAGCCGTTACCGGCGGTCACTACAGTAGTGTGAAAGTAGCCTAAGAAAGTGAAATCAGTCCTGACCTGTTCCCGTGTGAGAGAACCCAATAAGGTCCGAAAAGTGATCGCCATCTAGTGGTGACCAGGAGAAACGATGACCAACCACCAAGATTATGTCCACTGAAAATCATTGTATATAGGAGACGTGCAGGCTGTATATAGGAGACGTGCAGGCTGTATAGGAGACGTGCAGGCTGTATATAGGAGACGTGCAGGCTGTATATAGGAGACGTGCAGGCTGTATATAGGAGACGTGCAGGCTGTATATAGGAGGACATGCAGACTGTATATAGGAGACGTGCAGGCTGTATATAGGAGACGTGCAGGCTGTATATAGGAGACGTGCAGGCTGTATATAGGAGACGTGCAGGCTGTATATAGGAGACGTGCAGGCTGTATATAGGAGGACATGCAGACTGTATATAGGAGACGTGCAGGCTGTATATAGGAGACGTGCAGGCTGTATATAGGAGGACATGCAGGCTGTACATAGGAGACGTGCAGGCTGTACATAGGAGGACATGCAGGCTGTACATAGGAGGACATGCAGGCTGTATATAGGAGACGTGCAGGCTGTATATAGGAGACGTGCAGGCTGTACATAGGAGACGTGCAGGCTGTACATAGGAGACGTGCAGGCTGTACATAGGAGACGTGCAGGCTGTACATAGGAGACGTGCAGGCTGTACATAGGAGGACGTGCAGGCTGTATATAGGAGACGTGCAGGCTGTATATAGGAGACGTGCAGGCTGTATATAGGAGACGTGCAGGCTGTATATAGGAGACGTGCAGGCTGTATATAGGAGACGTGCAGGCTGTATATAGGAGGACATGCAGACTGTATATAGGAGAGGTGCAGGCTGTATGTAGGAGACGTGCAGGCTGTATGTAGGAGACGTGCAGGCTGTATGTAGGAGACGTGCAGGCTGTATGTAGGAGACGTGCAGGCTGTATATAGGAGACGTGCAGGCTGTATATAGGAGACGTGCAGGCTGTATATAGGAGACGTGCAGGCTTTATATAGGAGACGTGCAGGCTGTATATAGGAGGACGTGCAGGCTGTATATAGGAGGACAGGTCTGTATATAGGAGACGTGCAGGCTGTATATAGGAGGACGTGCAGGCTGTATATAGGAGGACAGGTCTGTATATAGGAGACGTGCAGGCTGTATATAGGAGACGTGCAGGCTGTCTATAGGAGACGTGCAGGCTGTATATAGGAGGATGTGCAGGCTGTATATAGGGGACAGGTCTGTATATAGGGGACATGACTGTACATAGGAGGACGTGCAGGCTGTATATAGGAGACGTGCAGGCTGTATATAGGAGGACATGCAGACTGTATATAGGAGACGTGCAGGCTGTATATAGGAGACGTGCAGGCTGTATATAGGAGGACATGCAGACTGTATATAGGAGACGTGCAGGCTGTATATAGGAGACGTGCAGGCTGTATATAGGAGGACATGCAGGCTGTACATAGGAGACGTGCAGGCTGTACATAGGAGGACATGCAGGCTGTATATAGGAGACGTGCAGGCTGTACATAGGAGGACATGCAGGCTGTATATAGGAGGACATGCAGGCTGTATATAGGAGACGTGCAGGCTGTATATAGGAGACGTGCAGGCTGTATATAGGAGACGTGCAGGCTGTATATAGGAGACGTGCAGGCTGTATATAGGAGACGTGCAGGCTGTATATAGGAGGACATGCAGACTGTATATAGGAGAGGTGCAGGCTGTATATAGGAGACGTGCAGGCTGTATATAGGAGGACGTGCAGGCTGTATATAGGAGGACGTGCAGGCTGTATATAGGAGGACAGGTCTGTATATAGGAGACGTGCAGGCTGTATATAGGAGACGTGCCTGCACGTCTCCTATAGACAGCCTGCACGTCTATGGCTATGGGTCCCCATAGCCATAGACGTGCAGGCTGTCTATAGGAGACGTGCAGGCTGTCTATAGGAGACGTGCAGGCTATATATAGGAGACGTGCAGGCTGTATATAGGTGGACGTGCAGGCTGTATATAGGAGGATGTGCAGGCTGTATATAGGGGACAGGTCTGTATATAGGGGACATGACTGTATATAGGAGGACATGCAGGCTGTATATAGGGGACAGGTCTGTATATAGGAGGACATGCAGACTGTATATAGGAGGACGTGCAGGCTGTATATTGGAGGACATGCAGGCTGTATATAGGGGACAGGTCTGTATATAGGGGACATGACTGTATATAGGAGGACATGCAGGCTATATATAGGAGACGTGCAGGCTGTATATAGGTGGACGTGCAGGCTGTATATAGGAGGATGTGCAGGCTGTATATAGGGGACAGGTCTGTATATAGGGGACATGACTGTATATAGGAGGACATGCAGACTGTATATAGGAGGACATGCAGACTGTATATAGGAGGACGTGCAGGCTGTATATTGGAGGACATGCAGGCTGTATATAGGGGTCAGGTCTGTATATAGGAGGACATGCAGGCTGTATATAGGAGGGCGTGCAGGCTGTATATAGGGGACAGGTCTGTATATAGGGGACAGGACTGTATATAGGAGGACATGCAGGCTGTATATAGGAGGATAGGTCTGTATATAGGGGATAGGACTGTGTGGTGTCCCGGTACCGAATCCTATGCGGTCCCTTTAGGTGTATGGGTCCCCATAGCCATAGACGTGCAGGCTGTCTATAGGAGACGTGCAGGCTGTCTATAGGAGACGTGCAGGCTATATATAGGAGACGTGCAGGCTGTATATAGGTGGACGTGCAGGCTGTATATAGGAGGATGTGCAGGCTGTATATAGGGGACAGGTCTGTATATAGGGGACATGACTGTATATAGGAGGACATGCAGACTGTATATAGGAGGACGTGCAGGCTGTATATAGGAGGACGTGCAGGCTGTATATTGGAGGACGTGCAGGCTGTATATAGGGGACATGACTGTATATAGGAGGACATGCAGGCTGTATATAGGGGACAGGTCTGTATATAGGAGGACATGCAGACTGTATATAGGAGGACGTGCAGGCTGTATATTGGAGGACATGCAGGCTGTATATAGGGGACAGGTCTGTATATAGGGGACATGACTGTATATAGGAGGACATGCAGACTGTATATAGGAGGACGTGCAGGCTGTATATAGGAGGACGTGCAGGCTGTATATTGGAGGACGTGCAGGCTGTATATAGGGGACATGACTGTATATAGGAGGACATGCAGGCTGTATATAGGGGACAGGTCTGTATATAGGAGGACATGCAGACTGTATATAGGAGGACGTGCAGGCTGTATATTGGAGGACATGCAGGCTGTATATAGGGGTCAGGTCTGTATATAGGAGGACATGCAGGCTGTATATAGGAGGGCGTGCAGGCTGTATATAGGGGACAGGTCTGTATATAGGGGACAGGACTGTATATAGGAGGACATGCAGGCTGTATATAGGAGGATAGGTCTGTATATAGGGGATAGGACTGTGTGGTGTCCCGGTACCGAATCCTATGCGGTCCCTTTAGGTGTATGGGTCCCCATAGCCAGAGTCCCTAGGACGTAGGGGTCCATGTTGTATAGTCTACCCCTTGTCACCTCTATTCCATCTAGTAAACCAGTAACTTATGCAAGGTTTATGTAAATATAGTTATATAAATGTAAATGAACAGTTAATTACATGCGCGTAGCGTACCAGGACCTGCGGTTCACGTGACTAGGTAAACTCTATGGTATTTCTGCTTTAGGACCTGTGGAGGTCCCTATGATGTATGCAATCCCATCATTCTGTGGAAGAGTGAATGACAGGTATTCGGACCAATCAGATTCACCCCGCCCCCTGCCCATATAAGCGAGCGGCGGCCATTGTTCTCTCTCTTGTTCCTGGGCTGTCAACCGAGGAGGATCTGCGCAGCTATTCTCGCAGTGAGTTAGGCCTGAACCTTGCGGCGATGGCTGATCAATGCAAAATCGAGAGTGTATCAATCCCCAAACACTCTGCAGCATCACCGGACCTAATTTAACCCCTAAATCCGGACGGATCTGCAATATCTACCCTAAATTCAGAGACTTTCTAAATACCTCAAGGTCCGCAACAACTGTCAGTCACTGAGCAATATAAGGACTGTTATATTAGACTGTTACTGTGCCTTGGATGTACCGCAAGCACTTAAGTAAAGTTGTTCAAGTTCAATCTCTTTGTGGACCTTCAGTCATTTCATGCACCTATCGTTACTGGGAAGGGCAGCGATAGGCCGGAGCATCACCTCAGCATACTAGCCCTAAGCCTGGTGTCACGAACTATAGGGTTAATATTAACCCCTCATATACCGAAACAACATCCCCACTACTATACACCCCCAAGGGCTACCACAAAGCCTTTTTGGCGTTGCACGAACAGGATACGGGTGTGTGCCTACTACAGTCGCCATTAGTGAAAGTGTACTCCCCCCCCAGAAAAAGAACTTTATTAATGTACTGTGACTTATACTCCGGAGTAAGGGGTTGCGCGCACGGTGCTGTGTGGAGGAAGTGCGCATGTAAAGTAAGGGGGGAGGCGAACAGTACAGCGGAGCTACAAGTTAGCGCGGGACATCCCGGCGCACGTGATCCAGAGACCCCGCCCACTGAAGCCCTCGGTGCCGCGGCAGCCATTTTGTTGGAGTCTACTGCCAGAAACCAACAAAGAGAGACAGCTCAGCGCGGGAAAAGGCACAGAGTGCGACAACGGGCTGGAAGCTGTGGGGAACCAGAACAGTACGGGACTCTGAGACATCAGATTGCCGAATTGAAGTCCCGCATAGAATCACTTCAGCTGCCGATTTGGGACCTAGGAATTCAAGACCTGTTTAAAGGGCCAGCATACCAAATACAGAGATGTCAGAACCTGCAGTCCCACAGTCCCCACCTGAACAGCAAGGGGGCGATGCCCCAGCGGCTCCACCAATGGGGTCTCCACCCCAAGCCAGAAGAGTGTTGCCGCCTTCACCAACACTTTTGACCTCACAAGGACGTACTCTGCCTGTGATTCCAGCGAGACCTCCAGCACAGGCGGAACAGTGCCCAATAAGTCCACCTTCAGTCTCTCCCTATGTGTTGGGAGCCCCAGTTGCCGCACCTGTCTTCTTGGGGAATCCTGTGCTTCCCACTTACAATGGTGACCCTTTTACGTTAAGAGACTTTAAAGAAAAATTATACAGCCTCTTTGGATTTTATGCACTTCCCCCTCATCAACAGGTACAGCTGCTTCTGAGACAGCTCCAGGGACCCGCCTTGGAAGAACTTCGCACCTGGCCAGCGGCTGACAAAGCCACAGTGGGACAGATTTTTGAAGGACTTTCTCAAGTGTTTGAATCTCATTCTCCCTCGGAGGTACGCCTCCGACTCTATGAACGGCGCCAGAAGCCAGGTGAAACCCTCCGAGCATATGCAGTGGCTTTGCAGAGCGCATTAGAGGCGGTACAGAAGTTGGACGGCATCACGCCCGATCAGGGCAATCGAGTACTGATGGACCGTTTTATAGAAGGGGCGCTAAACAAATGGGACAAGGCCAAACTTAGGATGCTGGCCGTGGAAAATCCCCACATGGCTTTCCCAGCTTTTAAGAGACTAGTAAGTGGAGTCGGGACCTCAGACAGAAGAGATTAGTGTCCCCGCTACTGAATCTCCGGGGCCCACGCCCCAGCCGCCTGTCCCTTCTCAATCTGCCCCACCAACACCTTCTTCTAGTCCTTGGACAGCTGACTTACAAGACATTAAACAGGACATTGAACAGTTAGCCAAGGCCTTTAAAGAAATGGCTGTACGGCCAAATCCTTCTAGATCTGCAACACCACCACCTAAGAAGGCTGACCCTCGCCCTGTTGCTCCATCTGGCATCCCTCCTGTGAGACCACCTGGAAGTCAGAGACCCGTCGGTAGCTATTGCAACAAGAATGGACACTGGAAGAGCCAATGCTGGGCTTTAAACGGGCGTCCCCTGGGGTCGAGGACTGCACCCCAGGAGTAGAGGTTGAAGGTCCAGAATCAACCAGCGACAAGAAGGGACTGTCTATGTATGTAGCTTCTTGTCCTTATGTACAGGTGATGATTGATGGTATCCGGTTACAAGCTCTGATAGATACGGGGTCTCAGGTATCCACTATTCCACAGGGGGTTTTCTATAAGTACTGGGGCCCAGAAAGGTTGTGTGACCCTCAGGAAGCGGACTTCAGAGTAATTGCAGGGAACGGGAAACCAGAACCCAGGCATGGTTACTGGGAGCCCGCGGTGCAGGTGGGAAAGCATGTGTTAGGCAAACAGGGTGTAATTGTTACCAATGTCAGGGATGACGGGGCAGCTGATTTCATTTTAGGCATGAATATTATGAGGCACTGTTTTGATGATATTGTCTGTGCACTGTATGCATCTCTCCCTCACCTGTCACCCCCAGGCCAGCGAGCTGCCCAACACCACCTCAAAATCCTCCAAGCAGAACAGAAGTTCGTGAATCATCAAGGAGAAATCTGTTGAGTAAGGATTCAAGATATCCGAGCAGTTAGTCTACAGCCACAGACGGAGACAGTTATTTGGTGCCGTGCCCGACCCGGGGTGAAAAATCAAGATTACCAAGCGCTCTTGGAACCCCTTCTACTGGAAGATTGTCCCTTGGTGTGAGCTGCTAGAAGCCTGGTAACCGTACGGAATGGGAAGGTCCCAGTGAGACTTATTAATCTCTCTCAAGTTGCGGTCCAACTACCCAAGTATACCCCAGTGGCTACTCTACACCATCTAGACGTCTGAGATGTAGTCTCAAGTCCGTGGGCTGCACCTTTGGTCCTGGTGAAGAAAAAAGATGGAACTATCCGCTTTTGCGTGGATTACCGGAAATTGAACAACATAACTCATAAGGATGCCTATCCTCTCCGACGCATTGAATAATCCTTGACTGCGTTGGGTTGTGCCACCTACTTTTCCACACTGGACCTGACGAGCAGCTACTGGCAGGTGCCAAAGGCAGAAGAGGACAGAGAGAAGACCGCATTTGTAACCCCTATGGGTCTCTTCGAGTTCAAAAGTATGTCCTTTGGACTGTGCAATGCACCAGCTACTTTCCAACGCCTAATGGAGCGATGCTCGGGGCAACTTAACTTCCAGAGTGTTTTATTGTATCTAGATGATGTCATAGTCTACTCTCAGACATATCAGGAACACCTGGATCACCTGAAAGAAGTTTTCCAAGTCCTTATCCGACATGGACTCAAGGTTAAACCTTCCAAATGTCACTTGCAAAAACCACAAGTGCACTACCTAGGACATGTCGTCAGTGCTCAAGGGGTCCAGCCTGACCCAGACAAAGTCAGTGCTGTGAAAGAGTGGCCTACACCCAGGACGGTGCGAGACATCCAAAGTTTCCTGCGGTTTGCTGGATATTACTGGCGCTTCATTCCCCATTTTGCTCAAATTGCTGGCCCCTTGACCAAATTACTGAGAGGGACTGCCCGGGATAATTATAATGGAAGGCTCCCCATCCAGAGGGCCGAAGAACAAGAAGATGCCTTTCGAGCCCTGAAGTATCTCCTCACGAAACCCCCCATATTGGCGTATCCTGACTACAGCCTGCCAATCCGTTTATACACAGACGCTAGCTTTAAAGGTCTGGGGGCGGTCTTATCTCAAGTGCAAGATGGCAAGGAGAGGGTGATTGCCTATGCCAGCCGGCATCTTCGAGGTGCTGAGAAGAATGATGCTTACTACAGCTCCTTCAAGCTGGAACTCCTGGCCCTGGTTGGGCTATTACTGAGAAGTTTAAGGACTATCTGGCTGCTACTCCCTTCACCGTCTACACCAGTGATTCCCAACCGCGGTGCCGCGGCACACGTGTGTGCCGTTCGCCACTGGCCGTGGTGTCGCGGGATTTTGCTGTGATTTATTTAATTTTTTTTTAAATATCCCGCCCCGTCCTGCACGCTTATGACTGGCGGCGAAGGGGGGAAGGGAAGCCTGCGTGCACACTGTGCACACAGCGTCCCCCTCCCCCTTCTACCTTGCGACGCAGTGAGCCTAAAATGGGTCCCTAGGGCAAAACGATCTTCACCTGCGCCAGACTACCGTGCCTGCCGTGGACCTGCAAGCTGCGCGGACCGGCTTGCTTAAAGTACTGTACCCTTTTCACCCCCCTGTTACCCCTTCTCAACCCTGTCCAACCCCCCCCCTACCATCACCCGGGTCCACCCTATACCCTCCCTGTCACTCATGTCCACCCCCCCTTCACCCATGTCCGCCCCCACCTGTCACCCAGTCCGCCCCCACCTGTCACCCAGTCCGCCCCCACCTGTCATCCAGTCCGCCCCACCCTGTCACCCAGTCCGCCCCCCCCTGTCACCCAGTCCGCCCCCCGTCACCCAGTCCGCCCCCCCTGTCACCCAGTCCGCCCCCCGTCACCCAGTCCGCCCCCCCTTTCACCCATGTCCGCCCCCCCTTGTCACCCAGTCTGCCCCCCCCTTGTCACCCAGTCTGCCCCCCCCTTGTCACCCAGTCTGCCCCCCCCTTGTCACCCCCCTTGTCACCCATGTCCCCCCCCTGTCACCCATATCCCCCCCCTGTCACCCATATCCACCCCCCCGTCACCCCTGTCCACCCCCCCTGTCACCCATGTTCACCCTCCTGTCATCCCTTTCACTCCCGTCCACCCTTCTGTCACCCATGTTCACCACCCGTCATCCATGTCCACCCCCCCCTGTCCACCCTCCTGTCACCCCTGTCCACCCTCCTGTCACCCCTGTTCACACCCATGTTCACCCTCCTGTCATCCCTTTCACTCCCGTCCACCCCCCGTCACCCATGTTCCCCCCCCTGTCACCCATGTTCACCCCCTCCTGTCACCCATATTCACCCGTCACCCTACTGTCACCCATTCACCCTCCTGTCACCCATGTTCACCCTCCTGTCATTCCTTTCACTCCCGTCCACCCTCCTGTCACCCATGTTCACCACTCACGTCACCCCTGTCCACCCCCCCTGTTCACCCTCCTGTCACCCATGTTCACACCCCTGTCCACCCTCCTGTCACCCATGTTCACCCTCCTGTCATCCCTTTCACTCCCGTCCACCCCTCCTGTCACCCATGTTCACCCCTCCTGTCACGCATGTCCACCCCTCCTGTCACCCCTGTCCACACCCATGTTCACCCTCCTGTCATCCCTTTCACTCTCGTCCACCCCCTCCTGTCACCCATGTTCACCCCCTCCTGTCACCCATGTTCACCCCCTCCTGTCATCCCTTTCACTCCCGTCCACCCTCCTTTCAACCCTGTCCACCCCTGTCACCCCTGTCCACCCTCCTGTCACCCATGTTCACCCTCATCCACCCTCCTGTCACCCATGTTCACCACCCCCTTCACCCATGTTCACCACCCTTGTCACCCATGTCTACCCTCCTTTCACCCCTGTCCACCCTCCTCACCCCTGTCCACCCTCCTGTCACCCCTGTCCACCCTCCTGTCATCCCTTTCACTCCCGTCCACCCACTCCCCTGTCACCCCTGTCCACCCTCCTGTCACCCATGTTCACACCCCTGTCCACCCTTCTGTCACCCATGTTCACCCTCCTGTCACCCATGTTCGCCCTCCTGTCATCCCTTTCACTCCCGTCCACCCCTCCTGTCGCCCATGTTCACCCCTCCTGTCACTCATGTTCACCCTCCTGTCATCCCTTTCACTCCCGTTCACCCCCCCCCGTCACCCATGTTCACCCCCCCCCCGATAACCCATGTCCACCACCCCTGTCACCCCCGTCCACCCTCCTGTCATCCCTCTGTCACCCATGTTCACCCTCCTGTCGACCCATGTACACTCCTCTACACCCCTCTGTCCACTACTCTACACCCCTCTGTCACCCATGTACACTCCTCTACACCCCTGTCCACCCTCCTGTCACCCATGTCCACACTCCTGTCACCCGTGTTCACCCTCCTGTCATCCCTTTCACTCCCGTCCACCCCCTCCTGTCACCCATGTTCACCACTCACGTCACCCCTGTCCACCCCCCCTGTTCACCCTCCTGTCACCCATGTTCACACCCCTGTCCACCCTCCTGTCACCCATGTTCACCCTCCTGTCATCCCTTTCACTCCCGTCCACCCCTCCTGTCACCCATGTTCACCCCTCCTGTCACGCATGTCCACCCCTCCTGTCACCCCTGTCCACACCCATGTTCACCCTCCTGTCATCCCTTTCACTCTCGTCCACCCCCTCCTGTCACCCATGTTCACCCCCTCCTGTCACCCATGTTCACCCCCTCCTGTCATCCCTTTCACTCCCGTCCACCCTCCTTTCAACCCTGTCCACCCCTCTGTCACCCCTGTCCACCCTCCTGTCACCCATGTTCACCCTCCTGTCATCCCTTTCACTCCCGTCCACCCCTCCTGTCACCCATGTTCACCCCTCCTGTCACGCATGTCCACCCCTCCTGTCACCCCTGTCCACACCCATGTTCACCCTCCTGTCATCCCTTTCACTCTCGTCCACCCCCTCCTGTCACCCATGTTCACCCCCTCCTGTCACCCATGTTCACCCCCTCCTGTCATCCCTTTCACTCCCGTCCACCCTCCTTTCAACCCTGTCCACCCCTCTGTCACCCCTGTCCACCCTCCTGTCACCCATGTTCACCCTCATCCACCCTCCTGTCACCCATGTTCACCACCCCCTTCACCCATGTTCACCACCCTTGTCACCCATGTCTACCCTCCTTTCACCCCTGTCCACCCTCCTCACCCCTGTCCACCCTCCTGTCACCCCTGTCCACCCTCCTGTCATCCCTTTCACTCCCGTCCACCCACTCCCCTGTCACCCCTGTCCACCCTCCTGTCACCCATGTTCACACCCCTGTCCACCCTTCTGTCACCCATGTTCACCCTCCTGTCACCCATGTTCGCCCTCCTGTCATCCCTTTCACTCCCGTCCACCCCTCCTGTCGCCCATGTTCACCCCTCCTGTCACTCATGTTCACCCTCCTGTCATCCCTTTCACTCCCGTTCACCCCCCCCCGTCACCCATGTTCACCCCCCCCCCGATAACCCATGTCCACCACCCCTGTCACCCCCGTCCACCCTCCTGTCATCCCTCTGTCACCCATGTTCACCCTCCTGTCGACCCATGTACACTCCTCTACACCCCTCTGTCCACTACTCTACACCCCTCTGTCACCCATGTTCACTCCTCTACACCCCTCTGTCCACTCCTCTACACCCCTCTGTCACCCATGTACACTCCTCTACACCCCTGTCCACCCTCCTGTCACCCATGTCCACACTCCTGTCACCCGTGTTCACCCTCCTGTCATCCCTTTCACTCCCGTCCACCCCCTCCTGTCACCCATGTTCACCACTCACGTCACCCCTGTCCACCCCCCCTGTTCACCCTCCTGTCACCCATGTTCACACCCCTGTCCACCCTCCTGTCACCCATGTTCACCCTCCTGTCATCCCTTTCACTCCCGTCCACCCCTCCTGTCACCCATGTTCACCCCTCCTGTCACGCATGTCCACCCCTCCTGTCACCCCTGTCCACACCCATGTTCACCCTCCTGTCATCCCTTTCACTCTCGTCCACCCCCTCCTGTCACCCATGTTCACCCCCTCCTGTCACCCATGTTCACCCCCTCCTGTCATCCCTTTCACTCCCGTCCACCCTCCTTTCAACCCTGTCCACCCCTCTGTCACCCCTGTCCACCCTCCTGTCACCCATGTTCACCCTCATCCACCCTCCTGTCACCCATGTTCACCACCCCCTTCACCCATGTTCACCACCCTTGTCACCCATGTCCACCCTCCTTTCACCCCTGTCCACCCTCCTCACCCCTGTCCACCCTCCTGTCACCCCTGTCCACCCTCCTGTCATCCCTTTCACTCCCGTCCACCCACTCCCCTGTCACCCCTGTCCACCCTCCTGTCACCCATGTTCACACCCCTGTCCACCCTTCTGTCACCCATGTTCACCCTCCTGTCACCCATATTCGCCCTCCTGTCATCCCTTTCACTCCCGTCCACCCCTCCTGTCGCCCATGTTCACCCCTCCTGTCACTCATGTTCACCCTCCTTTCATCCCTTTCACTCCCGTTCACCCCCCCCCGTCACCCATGTTCACCCCCCCCCCGATAGCCCATGTCCACCACCCCTGTCACCCCCGTCCACCCTCCTGTCATCCCTCTGTCACCCATGTTCACCCTCCTGTCGACCCATGTACACTCCTCTACACCCCTCTGTCCACTACTCTACACCCCTCTGTCACCCATGTTCACTCCTCTACACCCCTCTGTCCACTCCTCTACACCCCTCTGTCCACTCCTCTACACCCCTCTGTCACCCATGTACACTCCTCTACACCCCTGTCCACCCTCCTGTCACCCATGTCCACACTCCTGTCACCCGTGTTCACCCTCCTGTCATCCCTTTCACTCCCGTCCACCCCCTCCTGTCACCCATGTTCACCCCCCCATCACCCATGGTCACCCCCTCTGTCACCCATGTCCACTCCTCTACACCCTTTTCACCCATGTACGCTCCTCTACACCCCTCTGTGCACTCCTCTACACCCCTGTCACCCATGTACGCTCCTCTACACCCCTGTCACTCATGCCCAACCCTCTACATCCCTCTGTCACCCATGTCCACTCCTCTACACCCCTCTGTCCACTCCTCTACACCCCTGTCACCCATGTAAACTCCTCTACACCCCTCTGTGCACTCCTCTACACCCCTGTCACCCATGTACGCTCCTCTACACCCCTGTCATCCATGTCCAACCCTCTACATCCCTCTGTCACCCATGTCCACTCCTCTACACCCCTCTGTCCACTCCTCTACACCCCTCTGTCCACTCCTCTACACCCCTGTCACCCATGTACGCTCCTCTACACTCCTCTGTCCACTCCTCTACACCCCTGTCACCCATGTACGCTCCTCTACACCCCTCTGTCCGCTCCTCTACACCCCTGTCACCCATGTACGCTCCTCTACACCCCTCTGTCCACTCCTCTACACCCCTGTCACCCATGTCCGCTCCTCTACACCCCTCTGTTCGCTCCTCTACACCCCTGTCACTCATGTACGCTCCTCTACACCCCTCTGTCCGCTCCTCTACACCCCTCTGTCCACTCCTCTACACCCGTCACCCATGTACGCTCCTCTACACCCCTCTGTACGCTCCTCTACACCCGTCACCCATGTACGCTCCTCTACACCCCTCTGTACGCTCCTCTACACCTCTGTTCGCTCCTCTACACCCCTGTCACCCATGTACGCTCCTCTACACCCCTCTGTACGCTCCTCTACACCCCTGTCACCCATGTACACTCCTCTACACCCCTCTGTACACTCCTCTAAACCCCTTTGTCACCCATGTACACTCCTCTACACCCTCTCTCCGCTCCTCTGCACCCCTCTGTCCGCTCCTACACCCGTCACCCATGTACGCTCCTCTACACCCCTGTCACCCATGTACGCTCCTCTACACCCCTCTGTACGCTCCTCTACACCCGTCACCCATGTACACTCCTCTACACCCCTCTGTACACTCCTCTACACCCCTGTTACCCATGTAGTCTCCTCTACACCCGTCACCCATGTACACTCCTCTACACTCCTCTACACCCCTCTGTCCACTCCTCTACACCCCTGTCACCCATGTACACTCCTCTACACCCCTCTGTACACTCCTCTACACCCCTGTTACCCATGTAGTCTCCTCTACACCCGTCACCCATGTACACTCCTCTACACCCCTCTGTCCACTCCTCTACACCCCTGTCACCCATGTACACTCCTCTACACCCCTCTGTCCGCTCCTCTACACCCCTCTGTCCACTCCTCTACACCCGTCACCCATGTACGCTCCTCTACACCCCTCTGTACGCTCCTCTACACCCCTGTCACCCATGTACGCTCCTCTACACCCCTCTGTACGCTCCTCTACACCCCTGTCACCCATGTACGCTCCTCTACACCCCTCTGTACACTCCTCTACACCCCTGTCACCCATGTATGCTCCTCTACACCCCTCTGTCCACTCCCCTACACTCGTCACCCATGTACGCTCCTCCACACCCCTCTGTACGCTCCTCTACACCCCTGTCACCAATGTACGCTCCTCTACACCCCTGTCACCCATGTACGCTCCTCTACACCCCTCTGTACGCTCCTCTACACCCCCGGCACCCATGTACACTCCTCTACACCCCTCTGTACGCTCCTCTACACCCCTGTCACGCATGTACACTCCTCTACACCCCTCTGTACACTCCTCTACACCCCTGTTACCCATGTAGGCTCCTCTACACCTGTCATCCATGTACACTCCTCTACACCCCTCTGTACACTCCTCTACACCCCTGTCACCCATGTACGCTCCTCTACACCCCTCTGTCCGCTCCTCTACACCCCTGTCACCCATGTACGCTCCTCTACACCCCTCTGTCCGCTCCTCTACACCCCTGTCACCCATGTACGCTCCTCTACACCCCTCTGTCCGCTCCTCTACACCCCTCCGCCCACTCCTTTTCACCCCTCTGTACGCTCCTCTACACCCCTGTCACCCATGTATGCTCCTCTACACCCCTCTGTTCGCTCCTCTACACCCCTGTCACCCATGTACGCTCCTCTACACCCCTCTGTCCACTCCTCTACACCCCTGTCACCCATGTACGCTCCTCTACACCCCTCTGTCCGCTCCTCTACACCCCTCTGTCCACTCCTCTACACCCCTGTCACCCATGTACGCTCCTCTACACCCCTCTGTCCGCTCCTCTACACCCCTCTGTCCACTCCTCTACACCCCTGTCACCCATGTACGCTCCTCTACACCCCTCTGTCCACTCCTCTACACCCCTGTCACCCATGTACGCTCCTCTACAGCCCTCTGTACGCTCCTCTATACCCCTGTCACCCATGTACGCTCCTCTACACCCCTCTGTACGCTCCTCTACACCCCTGTCACCCATGTACGCTCCTCTACACTCTACACCCCTCTGTCCACTCCCCTACATCCCTGTCACCCATGTACGCTCCTCCACACCCCTCTGTACGCTCCTCTACACCCCTGTCACCCATGTACGCTCCTCTACACCCCTCTGTCCGCTCCTCTACACCCCTGTCACCCATGTACGCTCCTCTACACCCCTCTGTCCGCTCCTCTACACCCCTGTCACCCATGTATGCTCCTCTACACCCCTCTGTCCACTCCTTTACACCCCGTCACCCATGTACGCTCCTCTCCACCCCTCTGTCCACTCCTCTACACCCCTGTCACCCATGTACGCTCCTCTACACCCCTCTGTCCACTCCTCTACACCCCTGTCACCCATGTATGCTCCTCTACACCCCTCTGTCCACTCCTTTACACCCCGTCACCCATGTACGCTCCTCTACACCCCTCTGTCCACTCCTCTACACCCCTGTCACCCATGTACGCTCCTCTACACCCCTGTCTGCTCCTCTACATCCCTGTCACCCATGTACGCTCCTCTACACCCCTCTGTCCGCTCCTCTACACCCCTCTGTCCACTCCTCTACACCCCTGTCACCCATGTACGCTCCTCTACACCCCTCTGTACACTCCTCTACACCCCTCTGTACACTCCTCTACACCCGTCACCCATGTACACTCCTCTACACCCCTCTGTCCACTCCTCTACACCTCTGTCACCCATGTACGCTCCTCTACACCCCTCTGTACACTTCTCTACACCCCTGTCACCCATGTACGCTCCTCTACACCCCTCTGTCCACTCCTCTACACCCCTCTGTACACTCCTCTACACCCCTGTCACCCATGTACGCTCCTCTACACCCCTCTGTACACTCCTCTACACCCCTCTGTCCACTCCTCTACACCCGTCACTCATGTACGCTCCTCTACACCCCTCTGTACACTCCTCTACACCCCTCTGTACACTCCTCTACACCCCTGTCACCCATGTACGCTCCTCTACACCCCTCTGTCCACTCCTCTACACCCCTCTGTACACTCCTCTACACCCGTCACCCATGTACGCTCCTCTACACCCCTCTGTACACTCCTCTACACCCCTCTATCCACTCCTCTACACCCCTGTCACCCATGTACGCTCCTCTACACCCCTGTCACCCATGTCCACTCCTCTACACCCGTCACCCATGTACGCTCCTCTACACCCCTCTGTACACTCCTCTACACCCCTCTATCCACTCCTCTACACCCCTGTCACCCATGTACGCTCCTCTACACCCCTGTCACCCATGTACGCTCCTCTACACCCCTCTGTCCACTCCTCTACACCCCTCTGTACACTCCTCTACACCCGTCACCCATGTACGCTCCTCTACACCCCTCTGTACACTCCTCTACACCCCTCTATCCACTCCTCTACACCCCTGTCACCCATGTACGCTCCTCTACACCCCTGTCACCCATGTACGCTCCTCTACACCCCTCTGTCCGCTCCTCTACACCCCTCTGTTCACTCCTCTACACCCGTCACCCATGAACGCTCCTCTACACCCCTCTGTACGCTCCTCTACACCCCTGTCACCCATGTCCGCTCCTCTACACCCCTCTGTCCACTCCTCTACACCCCTCTGTCCACTCCTCTACACCCCTGTCACCCATGTACGCTCCTCTACACCCCTCTGTCCGCTCCTCTACACCCCTGTCACCCATGTATGCTCCTCTACACCCCTCTGTACGCTCCTCTACACCCGTCACCCATGTACGCTCCTCTACACCCCTCTGTACGCTCCTCTACACCCTTGTCACCCATGTACGCTCCTCTACACCCCTATGTACGCTGCTCTACACCCCTCTGTATGCTCCTCTACACCCGTCACCCATGTAGAATCCTCTACACCCCTCTGTACACTCCTCTACACCCCTCTAAACCCCTTTGTCACCCATGTACACTCCTCTACACCCTCTGTCCGCTCCTCTGCACCCCTCTGTCCGCTCCTCTACACCCGTCACCCATGTACGCTCCTCTACACCCCTCTGTCCGCTCCTCTACACCCCTCTGTTCGCTCCTCTACACCCCTGTCACCCATGTACGCTCCTCTACACCCCTCTGTCCGCTCCTCTACACCCCTCTGTCCACTCCTCTACACCCCTGTCACCCATGTACGCTCCTCTACACCCCTCTGTACGCTCCTCTACACCCCTGTCGCCCATGTACGCTCCTCTACACCCCTCTGTACGCTCCTCTACACCCCTCTGTTCGCTCCTCTACACCCCTGTCACCCATGTACGCTCCTCTACACCCCTCTGTCCGCTCCTCTACACCCCTCTGTCCACTCCTCTACATCCCTGTCACCCATGTACGCTCCTCTACACCCCTCTGTACGCTCCTCTACACCCCTGTACGCTCCTCTACACCCCTCTGTACGCTCCTCTACACCCTTGTCACCCATGTACGCTCCTCTACACCCCTGTCACCCATGTCCACTCCTCTACACCCGTCGCCCATGTCCACTCCTCTACATCCCTCTGTCACCCATGTCCACTCCTCTACACCCCTGTCACCCATGTACACTCCTCTACACCCCTCTGTCCACTCCTCTACACCCCTGTCACCCATGTACGCTCCTCTACACCCCTCTGTCCGCTCCTCTACACCCCTCTGTCCACTCCTCTACACCCCTGTCACCCATGTACGCTCCGCTACACCCCTCTGTCCGCTCCTCTACACCCCTGTCACCCATGTACGCTCCTCTACACCCCTCTGTCCGCTCCTCTACACCCCTCTGTCCACTCCTCTACACCCCTGTCACCCATGTACGCTCCTCTACACCCCTCTGTACGCTCCTCTACACCCGTCACCCATGTACGCTCCTCTACACCCCTCTGTACGCTCCTCTACACCCTTGTCACCCATGTACGCTCCTCTACACCCCTCTGTACGCTCCTCTAAACCCCTTTGTCACCCATGTACACTCCTCTACACCCTCTGTCCGCTCCTCTGCACCCCTCTGTCCGCTCCTCTACACCCCTCTGTCCGTTCCTCTACACCCCTCTGTTCGCTCCTCTACACCCCTGTCACCCATGTACGCTCCTCTACACCCCTCTGTCCACTCCTCTACCCCCCTGTCACCCATGTACGCTCCTCTACACCCCTCTGTACGCTCCTCTACACCCCTGTCACCCATGAACGCTCCTCTACACCCCTCTGTACACTCCTCTACACCCCTCTAAACCCCTTTGTCACCCATGTACACTCCTCTACACCCTCTGTCCACTCCTCTGCACCCCTCTGTCCGCTCCTACACCCCTGTCACCCATGTACGCTCCTCTAAAACCCTCTGTCCACTCCTCTACACCCCTCTGTCCACTCCTCTACACCTCTTTGTTACCCATGTACGCTCCTCTACAACCCTCTGTCCACTCCTCTACACCCCTGTCACCCATGTATGCTCCTCTACACCCCTCTGTACGCTCCTCTACACCCCTGTCACCCATGTACACTCCTCTACACCCCTCTGTCCGCTCCTCTGCACCCCTCTGTCCGCTCCTCTACACCCCAGTCACCCATGTACACTCCTCTACACCCCTCTGTCCACTCCTCTACACCATTCTGTACACTCCTCTACACCCGTCACCCATGTACACTCCTCTACACCCCTCTGTCCACTTCTCTACACCCTTGTCACCCATGTACGCTCCTCTACACCCCTCTGTACGCTCCTCTACACCCCTCTGTACGCTCCTCTACACCCCTGTCACCCATGTATGCTCCTCTACACCCCTCTGTATGCTCCTCTACACCCGTCACCCATGTACGCTCCTCTACACCCCTCTGTACGCTCCTCTACACCCCTGTCACCCATGTACACTCCTCTACACCCCTCTGTACACCCCTCTAAACCAGTTTTTCACCCATGTCCACCTCTTTACATCCCTCTGTCCCCCATGTCCACTCTTCTACATCCCTCTGTCACCCATGTAAAAAATAAAAAAATAAAAAAAGTTCGGCGCCTAATAGATTTGTTTTGCAGGTTTAACGGTGAAGAATTGTGTGTGGAAGAAATTTTTTCTTTGCTCGTCAACCTCGGTAACGTTGCCCCAAGGAATTTGTTTTTTTCTTTCAAGGTGTGCCCCGACCCGAAAAAGGTTGGGAAACACTGGTCTACACTGATAACAACCCCTTGGCCCATTTGAACACTGCTAAGTTGGGAGCTCTTGAACAGCATTGGGCCTCTCGGTTGTCCAACTATGATTTCAACATTAAGTACCGCAGCGGAAAAACAAATGTTAATGCGGATGTACTTTCTCGCATGGCCCCGGGAGAAGCACCTCCTACTGAAGATGTGTGGGAAGATGTAGAAATGCCTCCCTTCTACCGAAGGTTCGTGAGCCAGCGTGCTCTAACTACCCAGGCGGGTGACGGACCTGAATCTCCCAAAGTCTCTGAAGATCTGGCCAACTGGAAGACACTTCAAGATGAAAGCAGGGTTATCGGGGACCTCCTCGACTATTGCCTTCACAAGAAAGTACCTACTCGGGTGCGCAAGGCCCATGGAGACTTTGAATTGAAGCGGCTGTGGCGGCAGAGGAATCGCCTGTTCCTGCACAAGGGGTTGGTTTACCGAAATTCCCTGGACCCAGTCTCAGGAGACCGCATACACCAGATTGTGGTTCCCAGAAGGGATGCAGCCATGGTTCTGAATTCCTATCATGATCAATCCAGACACTTCGGGGTCCATAAGACAGAGATCACCGTCAGAAGGAGATTTTACTGGATTGGGATGCGGGGAGACATCAAGAAATGGTGTGCCGAGTGCTCCGTGTGCAAAGTGATAAAGAACCCCCGGAGGGACGCAAGAGCCCCTTTGCATCCCATCTGTACAGAAAGACCGAATCAAATTGTTGCCTTGGACCATGTGAAGCTGGCCCCCACTCGATCTGGCTATTGTCATGCTCTAACAATGGTGGATCATTACTCCAAGTGGGTGGTCGTGGTCTCTGTCAAGGATCTTACCGCCAAGACTGCTGCTCAACTTTTCTATCGGCATTGGATGCAACCGTTGGGGTGTCCCGAATCGGTCCTCACGGATTGGGGAACCGCCTTTGAAGCCCAGTTGTTCCAGGAACTCTGCCGGTTGCATGATTGCAAGAAGCTCCGGACAACGGCCTACCTGCCCCAAGGGAATGGGCTCTGCGGGAGGATCAATCAAGTGTTCATCCAGATGCTCAGAGCAGCCTCTGTCTCGAAGCACGAAGAGTGGCCTCAGCTGTTGCCTGAACTCCTGGAAATTTACAACAACACTGTTCACTGCTCTACAGGGTATACGCCCTTTTTCCTGATGATGGGCCTACACGGCCAATTGCCAAAGGATCGCACCTTCGGACTACAGGCACCTTTCAACAATTCTCCTCAGGCTTCCCAAGGTTGGGTGTCGGAGCATCGACAACGAATTGAGGAAGCCAAGGACATCTTTGAGAAGAAAATGGGTGAAGTTCATGAACGGCAGCAGAAAGATTATAATCGACATGCTTCGGCTCAGCCCTTGCAGCTTGGAGATAAAGTGTGGCTCAGAAAATTTCCTAGAACCCATAAATTGGACTACCTGTGGGAAACGGAGCCATATACCATCACTGCAGTTCCTTATCCTGAAACGGACGTGTACGAGATACAAAAAGACGGGTTTGAGCCACAGGTGGTTCACCGGAATAGGATAAAAGTGTGCCGGAAAGAAGATATGCTTGGCCCATCTTCTCCTACTCCTCCTGATCCTCCTGCTACTTCTACTCCACCTCCACCAAGGCCAATGAGAGAATATGTGCCGGGAGAAGGAATTCATCCCACTATGGACGTTCCTTTGTTCCCATCTCAGCAGCCTACCATGTATTGGGGCATACCGTTCCCAGCTCCATCCAGTCAGCCGACACTGGTCGCACCAACCAGTCAGTTGCCAGTAGCTGTTGCCCCCTGTCAACCGCCATTGGTTGCTACACCCAACATCAGTCCTGCTCCAGTGACTGCTCCAGATATTGATGCCACTACTCCACCTGTCTTAAGAGAACCCCTCAGTTCAACCGAAGATGTTGCTTCCGTTTCCAGTCCTCCAGCTGGTCCCTCGGGGACTGAAGTTCTTGACGAATCCTCAAGTGAAGGAACTCCTAATGACTCGGAGGTGGTGTTGCGGCGGTCTCAAAGGACTACACAGGGCAAACTACCCATAAGGTACCAGGACTCACATTTAGTACCTGCACACATAGTACCTTTGATAACCCACTTCAATCCTCTGCCAATCCCTTTTCAGTACCCTAGATTACTAACTTAAATGTACTACCTCAAATTTTTCTAGTACATACATCAAAATAAATATCTCACTTAAGAATTAAGAAAACACTTAAGGAATTGAAGCATATTGATACCCAGTTCCTGCCACTGCCACTGGTACACTTCTTCTTCTCTTTCATTGCGTGTGTGAGAAGCTCTGCCTGGCCAGTAGGTGCTCTTGCTAATATAGAATTAAACACGTAATTCTAAGAATAACCTAAATAGGTTGTTTTGAAAGTGCTCTAGGGGTAAGTAGCGTGTAGCCGATAGACCCTAGCAGCCAATCTTACTGTGACCTAGCTTCAGGCTAGCCAGTATAACCTTTTGTGTGCTAACAAGTAACTATTGTTTGGCAAATAAAATGTGTGAGATAATACAAATGTTTAGTCAGCTTGAAACTAAATGTATAGAGAGCTGTGCTAATGTTCAGTTTAGCCTCACAAAAATGTATGAGAGCTAATAAAATGTCTTAGGAGCTAGCAACTACATGTCAGATAGCTGACTAATTGTCTAGTGAACTTCAAAATGTATAATAGGTTTAATAAGGTTGTATAGGAAGCTAGAAACTAAAGGATAAATAGCTTCGTAAATGTCTAGATAGCATTGGAAGGTCTAGATAGCATTGGAAGGTCTAGATAGCATTGAAAGGTCTAGATAGCATTGAAAGGTCTAGATAGCATAGAAAGGTCTAGATAGCATAGAAAGGTCTAGATAGCATAGAAAGGTCTAGATAGCATAGAAAGGTCTAGATAGCATAGAAAGGTCTAGATAGCATAGAAAGGTCTAGATAGCATAGAAAGGTCTAGATAGGTTTCTATTGTCTAATCCAGATACTATGAAAGGTATCAAAAGAATGTAAATGTGTTTAGTTTAATTAGGATGTACACCAAATGTATAGATCATCCTGTTCTATAGCATCCTGTTCTAGTCCTAGTCCCTCTGTCTCAGGGGACAGACGTCGAGGTCGACTTATCTTAAGTAAGGGGGTTTGTGGTGTCCCGGTACCGCATCCTATGCGGTCCCTTTATGTGTATGGGTCCCCATAGCCAGAGTCCCTAGGACGTAGGGGTCCATGTTGTATAGTCTACCCCTTGTCACCTCTATTCCATCTAGTAAACCAGTAACTTATGCAAGGTTTATGCAAATCTAGTTATATAAATGTAAATGAACAGTTAATTACCTGCGCGCAGCGTACCAGGACCTGCGGGTCACGTGACTAGGTAAACTCTATGGTATTTCTGCTTGAGGACCTGTGGAGGTCCCTATGAGGTATGCAATCCCATCATTCTGTGTACGAGTGAATGATAGGTATTCGGACTAGGGATCGACCGATTATCGGTATGGCCGATATTATCGGCCGATAGTCACGATTTTGGGCATTATCGGTATCGGCAATTACCTTGCCGATAAGCCGATAATGCCCCGCCCCCCGCACCGCCCGCGGTCGCCACCCCCCCCCCCGACCCGCCGCACCGCACCCCCGACCCACCGCACCGCGTCACACCCCCCACCGTGATGCTGGGCGGTATACCGGTATGGATTTTTGCCCATACCGCTATACCAGTCGGGCCCCTCCCCCACCCTCCGAGTCAATAAAAAAATTTAACTTACCCGTAATGGGGGTGGTCCGGGCCATCCATCCGTCCTGTAGTGTCCGGGGGCGTTCCGGGTGAAGAGTGAACCGGTCCGGGCTGTCCTTCTTCTCCGGCGGTCATCTTCTCCACTTCGGGCAGGCTCTGGCCTAGTACACTGCATAGACGCCGCTACGCTGTGACGTCAGGTGCGTCGCTGCGCACGGGCGTCACTGCGCAGCGGCGTCTATGCAGCGTACTAGGCCGGAGCCTGCCCGGAGTGGAGAAGATGACTGCCGGAGAAGACGGACAGCCCGGACCGGTTCACTCTTCACCCGGAACTCCCCCGGACACTACAGGACGGATGGATGGCCCGGACCACCCTGACAGGTAGGGGGAGAGATGAGGGTGGTGGCGGCGGCGGCCTATGGCCCCGCAAAAGCCACTGCAGATCATTGATTTAACCCCTTAAGGACCGGGGTTTTTTCCGTTTTTGCATTTTCGTTTTTTGCTCCTTGCCTTTAAAAAAATCATAACTCTTTCAATTTTGCACCTAAAAATCCATATGATTGCTTATTTTTTGCGCCACCAATTCTACTTTGTAATGACGTCAGTCATTTTGCCCAAAAATCTACGGTGAAACGGGAAAAAAAAATCATTGTGCAACAAAATTGGAAAAAAAAAAACGCTGTTTTGTAACTTTTGGGGTCTTCCATTTCTACGTAGTACATTTTTCGGTAAAAATGACACCTGATATTTATTCTGTAGGTCCATATGATTAAAATGATTCCCTACTTATATAGGTTTGATTTTGTCGCACTTCTGGAAAAAATCATAACTACATGCAGGAAAATTAATACGTTTAAAATTGTCATCTTCTGACCCCTATAACTTTTTTATTTATTTTTTATTGGAAAAGGGGGGTGATTCAAACTTTTCATAGGGGAGGAGTTAAATGATCTTTATTCACTTTTTTTTTCCACTTTTTTTTTGCAGTGTTATAGCTCCCATAGGGACCTATAACACTGCACACACTGATCATTGTTATCCCATAGGGACCTATAACACTGCACACACTGATCTCTTATACTGATCATTGTTATCCCATAGGGACCTATAACACTGCACACACTGATCTCTTATACTGATCATTGTTATCCCATAGGGACCTAGAACACTGCACACACTGATCTCTTATACTGATCATTGTTATCCCATAGGGACCTAGAACACTGCACACACTGATCTCTTATACTGATCATTGTTATTCCATAGGGACCTATAACACTGCACACACTGATCTTCATCATTGATCACTGGTTTCTCATAAGAAACCAGTGATCAACGATTCTGCCGCATGACTGCTCATGTCTGGATCTCAGGCACTGAGCAGTCATTCGGCGATCGGACAGCGAGGAGGCCGGAAGGGCCCTCCCGCTGTCCTGTCAGCTGTTCGGGATGCCGTGATTAGCCGCGGCTATCCCGAACAGCCCGATTGAGCTAGCCGGGAACTTTCACTTTCACTTTTAGCCGCGCGGCTCAGCTCTGAACACGCGGCTAAAGGGTTAATAGCGCGCGGCGCCGCGATCGGCGCTGCACGCTATTAGAGGCGGGTCCCGGCTCCACTATGACGCCAGGCCCGCCGTGATATGACGCGGGGTTACTGTGTAACCCCGCGTTATATCAGAAGAGCAGGACCAAGGACGTACCGGTACGTCCTTGGTCCTTAAGGGGTTAAAGCGCCCGCTTTAAATCAATGATCTGCAGCGGTGTCGCAGGGGGTTAAATAGCCGATAACTTATACCGGAATATCGGTATAAGTTATCGGCTATCGGCCCTAACCTCCACAGATTATCGGTATCGGCCCTAAAATGCCGATATCGGTCGATCCCTAATTCGGACCAATCAGATTCACCCCGCCCCCTGCCCATATAAGGGAGCGGCGGCCATTGTTCTCTCTCTTGTTCCTGGGCTGTCAACCGAGGAGGATCTGCGCAGCTATTCTCGCAGTGAGTAAGGCCTGAGCCTTGCGGCAACGGTGATCAATGCTAAATCGAGAGTGTATCAATCTCCAAACACTCTGCAGCATCACCGGACCTAATCTAACCCCTAAATCCGGACCGCTCTGCAATATCTACCCTAAATTCAGAGACTTGTAATATTACTCAAGGTCCGCAATAACTGTCAGTCACCGAGCAATATAAGGACTGTTATATTAGACTGTTACTGTGCCTTGGATGTACCGTCAACACTTAAGTAAAGTTGTTCAAGTTCAATCTCTTTGTGGACCTTCAGTCATTTCATGCACCTATCGTTACTGGGAAGGGCGGCGATAGGCTGGAGCATTACCTCAGCATACCAGCCCTCAGCCTGGCATCACGAACTATAGGGTTAATATTAATCCCTCATATACCGAAACAACATCCCCACTACTATACACCCCCCCAAGGGCTACCACAACTGTATATAGGAGGACATGCATTCTGTATATAGGGGGGGGGAGGGGGGCAGGTCTGTATATAGGGGACAGGACTGTATATAGGAGGGCATGCATTGTGTATATAGGGGCAGGACTGTATATAGGAGGACATGCAGGCTGTATATAGGAGGACGTGCAGGCTGTATATAGGAGGACAGGTCTGTATATAGGGGACAGGTCTGTATATAGGGGACAGGTCTGTATATAGGAGGACATGCAGGCTGTATATAGGAGGACATGCAGGCTGTATATAGGAGGACATGCATTGTGTATATAGGGGACAGGACTGTATATAGGAGGACATGCAGGCTGTATATAGGAGATGTGCAGGCTTTATATAGGAGACGTGCAGGCTGTATATAGAAGGACAGGTCTGTATATAGGGGACAGGTCTGTATATAGGAGGACATGCAGGCTGTATATAGGAGGACATGCAGGCTATATATATTAGGACAGGTCTGTATATAGGGGACATGACTGTATATAGGAGGACATGCAGGCTGTATATAGGAGGACATGCAGGCTGTATATAGGAGGACATGCAGGCTGTATATAGGAGGACAGGTCTGTATATAGGGGACATGACTGTATATTGGAGGACATGCAGGCTGTATATAGGGGACAGGTCTGTATATAGGGGACAGGACTGTATATAGGAGGACAGATCTGTATATAGGGAACGTGACTGTATATAGGAGGACATGCAGGCTGTATATAGGAGGACAGGTCTGTATATAGGGGACATGACTGTATATAGGAGGACATGCAGGCTGTATATAGGAGGACATGCAGGCTGTATATAGGAGGACATGCAGGCTGTATATAGGAGGACAGGTCTGTATATAGGGGACATGACTGTATATAGGAGGACATGCAGGCTGTATATAGGGGACAGGTCTGTATATAGGGGACAGGACTGTGTATAGGAGGACAGATCTGTATATAGGGGACGTGACTGTATATAGGAGGACATGTCTGTATATAGGGGACATGACTATATAGGAGGACATGCAGGCTGTATATAGGAGGACGTGCAGGCTGTATATATGAGGACAGGTCTGTATATAGGGGACAGGTCTGTATATAGGAGGACATGCAGGCTGTATATAGGAGGACATGCAGGATATATATATTAAGACAGGTCTGTATATAGGGGACATGACTGTATATAGGAGGACATGCAGGCTGTATATAGGAGGACATGCAGGCTGTATATAGGGGACATGACTGTATATATAGGAGGACATGTTCTCTCTCTTGTTCCTGGGCTGTCAACCGAGGAGGATCTGCGCAGCTATTCTCGCAGTGAGTAAGGCCTGAGCCTTGCGGCAACAGTGATCAATGCTAAATCGAGAGTGTATCAATCACCAAACACTCTGCAGCATCACCGGACCTAATCTAACCCCTAAATCCGGACCGCTCTGCAATATCTACCCTAAATTCAGAGACTTGTAATATTACTCAAGGTCCGCAACAACTGTCAGTCACCGAGCAATATAAGGACTGTTATATTAGACTGTTACTGTGCCTTGGATGTACCGTCAACACTTAAGTAAAGTTGTTCAAGTTCAATCTCTTTGTGGACCTTCAGTCATTTCATGCACCTATCGTTACTGGGAAGGGCGGCGATAGGCTGGAGCATTACCTCAGCATACCAGCCCTCAGCCAGGTGTCACGAACTATAGGGTTAATATTAACCCCTCATATACCGAAACAACATCCCCACTACTATACACCCCCCAAGGGCTACCACAACTGTATATAGGAGGACATGCGTTCTGTATATAGGGGACAGGTCTGTATATAGGGGACAGGACTGTATATAGGAGGACATGCAGGCTGTATATAGGAGGACATGCAGGCTATATATATTAGGACAGGTCTGTATATAGGGGACATGACTGTATATAGGAGGACATGCAGGCTGTATATAGGAGGACATGCAGGCTGTATATAGGAGGACATGCAGGCTGTATATAGGAGGACAGGTCTGTATATAGGGGACATGACTGTATATTGGAGGACATGCAGGCTGTATATAGGGGACAGGTCTGTATATAGGGGACAGGACTGTATATAGGAGGACAGATCTGTATATAGGGAACGTGACTGTATATAGGAGGACATGCAGGCTGTATATAGGAGGACAGGTCTGTATATAGGGGACATGACTGTATATAGGAGGACATGCAGGCTGTATATAGGAGGACATGCAGGCTGTATATAGGAGGACATGCAGGCTGTATATAGGAGGACAGGTCTGTATATAGGGGACATGACTGTATATAGGAGGACATGCAGGCTGTATATAGGGGACAGGTCTGTATATAGGGGACAGGACTGTGTATAGGAGGACAGATCTGTATATAGGGGACGTGACTGTATATAGGAGGACATGTCTGTATATAGGGGACATGACTATATAGGAGGACATGCAGGCTGTATATAGGAGGACGTGCAGGCTGTATATATGAGGACAGGTCTGTATATAGGGGACAGGTCTGTATATAGGAGGACATGCAGGCTGTATATAGGAGGACATGCAGGATATATATATTAAGACAGGTCTGTATATAGGGGACATGACTGTATATAGGAGGACATGCAGGCTGTATATAGGAGGACATGCAGGCTGTATATAGGGGACATGACTGTATATATAGGAGGACATGTTCTCTCTCTTGTTCCTGGGCTGTCAACCGAGGAGGATCTGCGCAGCTATTCTCGCAGTGAGTAAGGCCTGAGCCTTGCGGCAACAGTGATCAATGCTAAATCGAGAGTGTATCAATCACCAAACACTCTGCAGCATCACCGGACCTAATCTAACCCCTAAATCCGGACCGCTCTGCAATATCTACCCTAAATTCAGAGACTTGTAATATTACTCAAGGTCCGCAACAACTGTCAGTCACCGAGCAATATAAGGACTGTTATATTAGACTGTTACTGTGCCTTGGATGTACCGTCAACACTTAAGTAAAGTTGTTCAAGTTCAATCTCTTTGTGGACCTTCAGTCATTTCATGCACCTATCGTTACTGGGAAGGGCGGCGATAGGCTGGAGCATTACCTCAGCATACCAGCCCTCAGCCAGGTGTCACGAACTATAGGGTTAATATTAACCCCTCATATACCGAAACAACATCCCCACTACTATACACCCCCCAAGGGCTACCACAACTGTATATAGGAGGACATGCATTCTGTATATAGGGGACAGGTCTGTATATAGGGGACAGGACTGTATATAGGAGGACATGCATTGTGTATATAGGGGACAGAACTGTATATAGGAGGACATGCAGGCTGTATATAGGAGGACGTGCAGGCTGTATATAGGAGGACAGGTCTGTATATAGGGAACAGGTCTGTATATAGGGGACAGGACTGTATATAGGAGGACATGCAGGCTGTATATAGGAGGACATGCATTGTGTATATAGGGGACAGGACTGTATATAGGAGGACATGCAGGCTGTATATAGGAGGACGTGCAGGCTGTATATAGGAGGAAGTGCAGGCTGTATATAGGAGGACAAGTCTGTATATAGGGGACATGACTGTATATAGGAGGACATGCAGGCTGTATATAGGAGGACATGCAGGCTGTATATAGGAGGACATGCAGGCTGTATATAGGAGGACATGCAGGATATATACAGGAGGACAGGTCCGTATATAGGGGACATGACTGTATATAGGAGGACATGCAGGCTGTATATAGGAGGACAGGTCTGTATATAGGGGACATGACTGTATATATAGGAGGACATGTAAGCTGTATATAGGGGACATGACTGTATATAAGAGGACATGCAGGCTGTATATAGGAGGACAGGTCTGTATATAGGGACATGACTGTATATAAGAGGACATGCAGGCTGTATATAGGAGGATGTGCATGCTGTGTATAAGAGGACATGCAGGCTGTATATAGGGGACAGGTCTGTATATAGGGGACATGACTGTATATAAGAGGACATGCAGGCTGTATATAGGAGGACGTGCAGGCTGTATATAGGAGGACAGGTCTGTATATAGGGGACATGACTGTATATAAGAGGACATGCAGGCTGTATATAGGAGGACGTGCAGGCTGTATATAGGAGGACAGGTCTGTATATAGGGGACATGACTGTATATAAGAGGACATGCAGGCTGTATATAGGAGGACAGGTCTGTATATAGGGACATGACTGTATATAAGAGGACATGCAGGCTGTATATAGGAGGATGTGCAGGCTGTGTATAAGAGGACATGCAGGCTGTATATAGGGGACAGGTCTGCATATAGGGGACATGACTGTATATAGGAGGACATGCAGGCTGTATATAGGGGACAGGTCTGTATATAGGGGGCATGACTGTATATAGGAGGACATGCAGGCTGTATATAGGGGACATGACTGTATATAGGAGGACATGCAGGCTGTATATAGGGGACAGGTCTGTATATAGGGGACATGACTGTATATAGGGGACATGACTGTATATAGGGGACAGGTCTGTATATAGGGGACAGGACTGTATATAGGGGACAGGTCTGTATATAGAGGACAGGACTGTATATAGGAGGACACGTCTGTATATAGGGGACAGGTTTAAGGTTCCTGTTGTTGGTTTATCTGGACACAGGTCGTTCATTACCTATCTGTGCAGAGGGCCGGGTGTCTGTAGATTCGGGTGTTGTCGGGCTCCGGGTGTCTGTAGATTCGGGTGTGTCGGGCTCCGGGTGTCTGTAGATTCGGGTGTTGTCGGGCTCCAGGTGTCTGTAGATTCGGGTGTTGTCGGGCTCCGGGTGTCTGTAGATTCGGGTGTTGTCGGGCTCCGGGTGTCTGTAGATTCGGGTGTTGTCGGGCTCCGGGTGTCTGTAGATTCGGGTGTGTCGGGCTCCGGGTGTCTGTAGATTCGGGTGTTGTCGGGCTCCAGGTGTCTGTAGATTCGGGTGTTGTCGGGCTCCGGGTGTCTGTAGATTCGGGTGTTGTCGGGCTCCGGGTGTCTGTAGATTCGGGTGTTGTCGGGCTCCGGGTGTCTGTAGATTCGGGTGTTGTCGGGCTCCGGGTGTCTGTAGATTCGGGTGTTGTCGGGCTCCGGGTGTCTGTAGATTCGGGTGTTGTCGGGCTCCGGGTGTCTGTAGATTCGGGTGTGTCGGGCTCCGGGTGTCTGTATTTCCGGGTGTTGTCGGCTCCGGGTGTCTGTAGATTCGGGTGTTGTCGGGCTCCGGGTGTCTGTAGATTCGGGTGTGTCGGGCTCCGGGTGTCTGTATTTCCGGGTGTTGTCGGCTCCGGGTAACAGTTACTTTCTGTTCTCTCTCTGCTCCTCCCAGTTCTAGTAAGTATCCAGTAAGTGAAAGTGAAAGCGTTACGGAGAGGAGACGCCCGAGAGCCCTACACCCGGAACATGGAGACCAAAGATCACGGACTACAGAGCCCGCACCCCGGAGAACATCCACCGAATAACGGGGTACAGGCATATGGACCGGGGAGTACACAGAAGATAGGGGGACAGGGGAGTGTACAGTACATGGGGGGACAGGAGAGTACACAGAACATGGGGGGACAGGGGAGTGTACAGTACATGGGGGGACAGGAGAGTACACAGAACATGGGGGGACCGGGGAGTGTACAGTACATGGGGGGACAGGAGAGTACACAGAACATGGGGGGACCGGGGAGTGTACAGTACATGGGGGGACCGGGGAGTACACAGAACATGGGGGGACCGGGGAGTACACAGTACATGGGGGGACAGGAGAGTACACAGAACATGGGGGGACCGGGGAGTGTACAGTACATGGGGGGACCGGGGAGTGTACAGTACATGGGGGGACAGGAGAGTACACAGAACATGGGGGGACCGGGGAGTGTACAGTACATGGGGGGACAGGAGAGTACACAGAACATGGGGGGACCGGGGAGTGTACAGTACATGGGGGGACAGGAGAGTACACAGAACATGGGGGGACCGGGGAGTGTACAGTACATGGGGGGACAGGAGAGTACACAGAACATGGGGGGACCGGGGAGTGTACAGTACATGGGGGGACCGGGGAGTACACAGAACATGGGGGGACCGGGGAGTGTACAGTATGGGGGACAGGAGAGTACACAGAACATGGGGGGACCGGGGAGTACACAGTACATGGGGGGACAGGAGAGTACACAGAACATGGGGGGACAGGAGAGTACACAGAACATGGGGGGACCGGGGAGTGTACAGTACATGGGGGGACCGGGGAGTACACAGAACATGGGGGGACCGGGGAGTACACAATACGGGGGACATGAGAGTACACAGAACATGGGGGAACCGGGGAGTGTACAGTACATGGGGGGACAGGAGAGTACACACTACATGGGGGGACCGGGGAGTGTACAGTACATGGGGGGACAGGAGAGTACACAGAACATGGGGGGACCGGGGAGTGTACAGTACATGGGGGGACAGGAGAGTACACAGAACATGGGGGGACAGGAGAGTACACAGAACATGGGGGGACCGGGGAGTGTACAGTACATGGGGGGACCGGGGAGTACACAGAACATGGGGGGACCGGGGAGTGTACAGTATGGGGGACAGGAGAGTACACAGAACATGGGGGGACCGGGGAGTGTACAGTATGGAGGACAGGAGAGTACACAGAACATGGGGGGACAGGAGAGTACACAGAACATGGGGGAACCGGGGAGTACACTGAACATGGGGGGACCGGGGAGTGTACAGTACGGGGGACAGGAGAGTACACAGGACATGGGGGGACAGGGGAGTACACAGAAAATAGGGGGACAGGGGAGTGTGCAGTACATGGGGGGACAGGAGAGTACACACTACATGGGGGGACCGGGGAGTGTACAGTACGGGGGACAGGAGAGTACACAGAACATGGGGGAACCGGGGAGTACACAGGACATGGGGGGACCGGGGAGTACACAGGACATGGGGGGACAGGGGAGTACACAGAACATGGGGGGACCGGGGAGTACACAGTACATGGGGGGACAGGGGAGTACACAGAACATGGGGGGACCGGGGAGTACACAGTACATGGGGGGACAGGGGAGTACACAGTACATGAGGGGACCGGAGAGTACACAGAACATGGGGGGACCGGGGAGTGTACAGTATGGGCAGTATGGGGGACAGGAGAGTACACAGAACATGGGGGGACCAGGGAGTACACAATACGGGGGACAGGAGAGTACACAGAACATGGGGGGACCGGGGAGTACACAGTACATGGGGGGACCGGGGAGTACACAGTACGGGGGACAGGAGAGTACACAGAACATGGGGGGACCGGGGAGTGTACAGTACATGGGGGGACCTGGGAGTACACAGAACATAGGGGTATCAGGAATTTCACAGAACGTTGGGCAGGGGTCTCCCGGATATATAGAAGGACCAGAAAATATGCAGAACATGGGGGGACAAGGGAGTGTACAGTACATGCAGGGGCAGGGGAGTACACAGAACATGGGGCAGGGGTATCCAGGATATAAAGGACAGGGGAGTATGGGACAGGGGTACTCAGATTATGTAGAGGGGCAGAGAGGCTCTTTCTTGGCAGCCCAAAGGGACACACATGTCATTGGGGGACAGGAAGGCGGTGCACATGTCATGGTGGGACCTGGAGGAACACATAACATGGGGGGGCAGGGAGGAGCACATAACATGGGGGGGCAGGGAGGAGCACATAACATGGGGGGACCCGGAGGAGCACATAACATGGGGGGGCAGGGAGGAGCACATAACATGGGGGGGCAGGGAGGAGCACATAACATGGGGGGGCAGGGAGGAGCACATAACATGGGGGGGCAGGGAGGAGCACATAACATGGGGGGGCAGGGAGGAGCACATAACATGGGGGGGCAGGGAGGAGCACATAACATGGGGGGGCAGGGAGGAGCACATAACATGGGGGGGCAGGGAGGAGCACATAACATGGGGGAGCAGGGAGGAGCACATAACATGGGGGGGCAGGGAGGAGCACATAACATGGGGGGGCAGGGAGGAGCACATAACATGGGGGAGCAGGGAGGAGCACATAACATGGGGGGGCAGGGAGGAGCACATAACATGGGGGGGCAGGGAGGAGCACATAACATGGGGGAGCAGGGAGGAGCACATAACATGGGGGGGCAGGGAGGAGCACATAACATGGGGGGGCAGGGAGGAGCACATAACATGGGGGGGCAGGGAGGAGCACATAACATGGGGGGGCAGGGAGGAGCACATAACATGGGGGGGCAGGGAGGAGCACATAACATGGGGGAGCAGGGAGGAGCACATAACATGGGGGGGCAGGGAGGAGCACATAACATGGGGGGGCAGGGAGGTGCTCATGATATGGTTGGACAGGGGGGCACCTATGATATGAAGGGAGAGGCTGAGATGCAGAGAAGTACTTTGGGGGGTGGGCCGTTCCCCGTCTATGTGCATGTGCCCCAGAATCAGGAAAAATTTCGTCTAAAGATTCTGAAATACTTCCAGTCCAAGAAATCAGGAGGAGAAGAAAACTGTGAAGTGCAAGAGATCGACCCATCCACCTACTGCGTCTGCTTCCAGGACCCTGAGGGTGAGTGCACACCTAAACCTAGGGGAACCATGTGTATACTCCCCAGAGGGACAACCCAGTATACACCCCCAGAGGGACAATCCAGTATACACCACCAGAGGAACAACCCAATGTATACCCCCCAGTGGAACAACCCAGTGTACACCCCCAGAGGGACAACCCAGTATACACCCCCAGAGGAACAACCCAATGTATACCCCCCAGTGGAACAATCCAGTGTACACCCCCAGAGGAACAACCCAGTGTACACCCCCAGAGGGACAACCCAGTGTACACCCCCAGAGGGACAACCCAGTGTACACCCCCAGAGGGACAACCCAGTGTACACCCCCAGAGGGACAACCCAGTGTACACCCCCAGAGGGACAACCCAGTGTACACCCCCAGAGGGACAATCCAGTGTACACCCCCAGAGGGACAATCCAGTGTACACCCCCAGGGGAACACAACCCAGTGTACACCCCCAGGGGAACACAACCCAGTGTACACCCCCAGGGGAACACAACCCAGTGTACACCCCCAGGGGAACACAACCCAGTGTACACCCCCAGGGGAACACAACCCAGTGTACACCCCCAGGGGAACACAACCCAGTGTACACCCCCAGGGGAACACAACCCAGTGTACACCCCCAGGGGAACACAACCCAGTGTACACCCCCAGGGGAACACAACCCAGTGTACACCCCCAGGGGAACACAACCCAGTGTACACCCCCAGGGGAACACAACCCAGTGTACACCCCCAGGGGAACACAACCCAGTGTACACCCCCAGGGGAACACAACCCAGTGTACACCCCCAGGGGAACACAACCCAGTGTACACCCCCAGGGGAACACAACCCAGTGTACACCCCCAGGGGAACACAACCCAGTGTACACCCCCAGGGGAACACAACCCAGTGTACACCCCCAGAGGGACAACCCAGTGTACACCCCCAGAGGGACAACCCAGTGTACACCCCCAGGGGAACACAACCCAGTGTACACCCCCAGGGGAACACAACCCAGTGTACACCCCCAGAGGGACAACCCAGTGTACACCCCCAGAGGGACAACCCAGTGTATACCCCCAGAGGGACAACCCAGTGTATACCCCCCAGAGGGACAACCCAGTGTATACCCCCAGAGGGACAACCCAGTGTATACCCCCAGAGGGACAACCCAGTGTATAACCCCCAGAGGGACAACCCAGTGTATAACCCCCAGAGGGACAACCCAGTGTATAACCCCCAGAGGGACAACCCAGTGTATAACCCCCAGAGGGACACCCAGTGTATAACCCCCAGAGGGACACCCAGTGTACACCCCCAGAGGGACAACCCAGTGTATACCCCTACAGGGACAACTCAGTGTATACCCCCAGAGGGACAACCCAGTGTATACCCCCAGAGGGACAACCCAGTGTATACCCCCAGAGAGACAACCCAGTGTATAACCCCCAGAGGGACAACCCAGTGTATAACCCCCAGAGGAGCAACCCAGTGTATACCCCCAGGGGAGCAACCCAGTGTACACCCCCAGGGGAACAACCCAGTGTACACCCCCAGGGGAACAACCCAGTGTACACCCCCAGGGGAACAACCCAGTGTACACCCCCAGGGGAGCAACCCAGTGTACACCTCCAGGGGAGCAACCCAGTGTACACCCCCAGGGGAGCAACCCAGTGTACACCCCCAGGGGAGCAACCCAGTGTACACCCCCAGGGGAGAAACCCAGTGTACACCCCCAGGGGAGCAACCCAGTGTACACCCCCAGGGGAACAACCCAGTGTATAACCCCCAGAGGGACAACCCAGTGTATAACCCCCAGAGGGACAACCCAGTGTATAACCCCCAGAGGGACAACCCAGTGTATAACCCCCAGAGGGACACCCAGTGTATAACCCCCAGAGGGACAACCCAGTGTACACCCCCAGAGGGACAACCCAGTGTATACCCCTACAGGGACAACCCAGTGTATACCCCCAGAGGGACAACCCAGTGTATACCCCCAGAGGGACAACCCAGTGTATACCCCTACAGGGACAACCCAGTGTATACCCCCAGAGGGACAACCCAGTGTATACCCCCAGAGGGACAACCCAGTGTATACCCCCAGAGGGACAACCCAGTGTATAACCCCCAGAGGGACAACCCAGTGTATAACCCCCAGAGGAGCAACCCAGTGTATACCCCCAGGGGAGCAACCCAGTGTACACCCCCAGGGGAACAACCCAGTGTACACCCCCAGGGGAACAACCCAGTGTACACCCCCAGGGGAGCAACCCAGTGTACACCTCCAGGGGAGCAACCCAGTGTACACCCCCAGGGGAGCAACCCAGTGTACACCCCCAGGGGAGCAACCCAGTGTACACCCCCAGGGGAGCAACCCAGTGTACACCCCCAGGGGAGCAACCCAGTGTACACCCCCAGGGGAACAACCCAGTGTACTCCCCCCAGGGGAACAACCCAGTGTACACCCCCAGGGGAACAACCCAGTGTACACCCCCAGGGGAACAACCCAGTGTACACCCCCAGGGGAACAACCCAGTGTACACCCCCAGGGGAGCAACCCAGTGTACACCCCCAGGGGAGCAACCCAGTGTACACCCCCAGGGGAGCAACCCAGTGTACACCCCCAGGGGAGCAACCCAGTGTACACCCCCAGGGGAGCAACCCAGTGTACACCCCCAGGGGAGCAACCCAGTGTACACCCCCAGGGGAGCAACCCAGTGTACACCCCCAGGGGAGCAACCCAGTGTACACCCCCAGGGGAGCAACCCAGTGTACACCCCCAGGGGAGCAACCCAGTGTACACCCCCAGGGGAGCAACCCAGTGTACACCCCCAGGGGAGCAACCCAGTGTACACCCCCAGGGGAGCAACCCAGTGTACACCCCCAGGGGAGCAACCCAGTGTACACCCCCAGGGGAGCAACCCAGTGTACACCCCCAGGGGAGCAACCCAGTGTACACCTCCAGAGGAACAATCCAGTGTACACCCCAGGGGAACAACCCAGTGTACACCCCCAGGGGAACAACCCAGTGTACACCCCCCCCCCCAGGGGAACAACCCAGTGTATACCCCCCAGGGGAACAACCCAGTGTACACCCCCAGGGGAACAACCCAGTGTACACCCCCAGGGGAACAACCCAGTGTACACCCCCAGGGGAACACAACCCAGTGTACACCCCCAGAGGAACACAACCCTGTGTATACCCCCAGAGGAACACAACCCAGTGTATACCCCCAGAGGAACAACCTAGTGTACACCCCCAGGGGAACAACCCTGTGTACATCCCCAGAGGGACAACCCAGTGTATATCTCCACAGGAACAACCTCGTGTACAGACCCAGAGAAACCACCCCTTTTTTACCCCCTGAGGAACAACCCAGTGTATACCCCCAGAGGGGGACAACCCAGTGTATACCCCCTGAGGGGGACAACCCAGTGTATACCCCCAGAGGGGGACAACCCAGTGTATACCCCCAGAGGGGGACAACCCAGTGTATACCCCCAGAGGGGGACAACCCAGTGTATACCCCCAGAGGGGGACAACCCAGTGTATACCCCCAGAGGGGGACAACCCAGTGTATACCCCCAGAGGGGGACAACCCAGTGTATACCCCCAGAGGGGGACAACCCAGTGTATACCCCCAGAGGGGGACAACCCAGTGTATACCCCGAGGGGAACAAAAGACTATCCTTGTGTACATCCTTAAAGGGGTAGTCCAGTGGTGAAAAACTTATCCCCTATCCTAAGGATAGGGGACAAGTTTAAGATCGCGGGGGGTCCGACTGCTGGGGCCCCCCGCGATCTCTCTGTACGGGGCCCCGACTCTCTGCCGAGATAGCGGGTGTCGACCCCCGCACGAGGCGGCGGCCGACACGCCCCCTCAATACATCTCAATGGCAGAGCCGGAGATTGCCGAAGGCAGCGCTTCGGCTCTGCCATATAGTGGTAAGGAGGGGGCGTGTCGGCCGCCGCTTCGTGCGGAGGTCGACACGCCCCCTTCCCGTGGGCTGTCGGGGCTCCGTACAGGAGATCGCGGGGGGCCCCAGGGGTCGGACCTCCCCCGATCTGCAACTTATCCCCTATCCTTAAGATAGGGGATAAGTTGTAAACCACTGAGTCACCACTGGACTACTCCTTTAAGGAACACAACACCATGTGCACAGGGACATTTATCAATGTTGGTGTATTTTTTTTACACAGTTTCTCACAATTTACCAAAAAGGTGCCCAGACTTTATAGAAACCAGTGAGCTGCAGAGGCAGTTTAAGCTTCGTGCTCTGGCATCTAACACATTTGTATGTGTCCTAATAGATGGTGCAGGTTTGTGCAAAAAAACACACTTCTAAATGTAATTTGCGCAAACAATACAGCTCCACTACAAAAGTGGTGTACGGTGCACCAAATAGTAGACCACTTTGAAAGATGTTCTACCGAAAACTGCGCAAACCAAATATGCGAAACATTTTGAACATTAAAGTGGTATAAAGCCAGTGATAAATGTCCCCCCCAAATGTTCATTGTCCCCATAGTTGAACCATACTATGAGGTGTAGTCTATTAGGTTGTGTATAGTATACAGTCTATTAGGTTGTGTATAGTATACAGTATATTAGGTTGTGTATAGTATACAGTATATTAGGTTGTGTATAGTATACAGTATATTAGGTTGTATATAGTATACAGTATATTAGGTCATGTATAGTATACAGTATATTAGGTTGTGTATAGTATACAGTATATTAGGTTATGTATAGTATACAGTATATTAGGTGGTGTATAGTATACAGTGTAGTCTATTAGGTTGTGTATAGTATACAGTATATTAGGTCATGTATAGTATACAGTATATTAGGTTGTGTATAGTATACAGTGCAGTCTATTAGGTTGTGTATAGTATACAGTCTATTAGGTTGTGTATAGTATACAGTCTATTAGGTTGTGTATAGTATACAGTCTATTAGGTTGTGTATAGTATACAGTGCAGTCTATTAGGTTGTGTATAGTATACAGTATATTAGGTTGTGTATAGTATACAGTATATTAGGTTGTGTATAGTATACAGTCTATTAGGTTGTGTATAGTATACAGTACAGTCTATTAGGTTGTGTATAGTATACAGTATATTAGGTGGTGTATAGTATACAGTATATTAGGTGGTGTATAGTATACAGTATATTAGGTTATGTATAGTATACAGTCTATTAGGTTGTGTATAGTATACAGTATATTAGGTTGTGTATAGTATACAGTATATTAGGTCATGTATAGTATACAGTATATTAGGTTGTGTATAGTATACAGTGTAGTCTATTAGGTTGTGTATAGTATACAGTCTATTAGGTGGTGTATAGTATACAGTATATTAGGTTATGTATAGTATACAGTCTATTAGGTTGTGTATAGTATACAGTATATTAGGTTGTGTATAGTATACAGTATATTAGGTTGTGTATAGTATACAGTCTATTAGGTTGTGTATAGTATACAGTGTAGTCTATTAGGTTGTGTATAGTATACAGTCTATTAGGTTGTGTATAGTATACAGTATATTAGGTTGTGTATAGTATACAGTATATTAGGTTGTGTATAGTATACAGTCTATTAGGTTGTGTATAGTATACAGTGTAGTCTATTAGGTGGTGTATAGTATACAGTATATTAGGTGGTGTATAGTATACAGTATATTAGGTTGTGTATAGTATACAGTATATTAGGTTGTGTATAGTATACAGTCTATTAGGTTGTGTATAGTATACAGTATATTAGGTTGTGTATAGTATACAGTCTATTAGGTCGTGTATAGTATACAGTATATTTAGTGGTGTACGGTGCACCAAATAGTAGACCACTTTGAAAGATGTTCTACCGAAAACTGCGCAAACCAAATATGCGAAACATTTTGAACATTAAAGTGGTATAAAGCCAGTGATAAATGTCCCCCCCAAATGTTCATTGTCCCCATAGTTGAACCATACTATGAGGTGTAGTCTATTAGGTTGTGTATAGTATACAGTCTATTAGGTTGTGTATAGTATACAGTATATTAGGTTGTGTATAGTATACAGTATATTAGGTTGTATACATTATACAGTATATTAGGTCATGTATAGTATACAGTATATTAGGTTGTGTATAGTATACAGTATATTAGGTTGTGTATAGTATACAGTATATTAGGTGGTGTATAGTATACAGTGTAGTCTATTAGGTTGTGTATAGTATACAGTATATTAGGTCATGTATAGTATACAGTATATTAGGTTGTGTATAGTATACAGTGCAGTCTATTAGGTTGTGTATAGTATACAGTCTATTAGGTTGTGTATAGTATACAGTCTATTAGGTTGTGTATAGTATACAGTCTATTAGGTTGTGTATAGTATACAGTGCAGTCTATTAGGTTGTGTATAGTATACAGTATATTAGTTTGTATATAGTATACAGTATATTAGGTGGTGTATAGTATACAGTATATTAGGTTGTGTATAGTATACAGTATATTAGGTTGTGTATAGTATACAGTATATTAGGTTGTGTATAGTATACAGTCTATTAGGTTGTGTATAGTATACAGTGCAGTCTATTAGGTTGTGTATAGTATACAGTCTATTAGGTTGTATATAGTATACAGTATATTAGGTGGTGTATAGTATACAGTATATTAGGTTGTGTATAGTATACAGTATATTAGGTTGTGTATAGTATACAGTATATTAGGTTGTGTATAGTATACAGTCTATTAGGTTGTGTATAGTATACAGTACAGTCTATTAGGTTGTGTATAGTATACAGTATATTAGGTGGTGTATAGTATACAGTATATTAGGTGGTGTATAGTATACAGTATATTAGGTTATGTATAGTATACAGTCTATTAGGTTGTGTATAGTATACAGTATATTAGGTTGTGTATAGTATACAGTATATTAGGTCATGTATAGTATACAGTATATTAGGTTGTGTATAGTATACAGTGTAGTCTATTAGGTTGTGTATAGTATACAGTCTATTAGGTGGTGTATAGTATACAGTATATTAGGTTATGTATAGTATACAGTCTATTAGGTTGTGTATAGTATACAGTATATTAGGTTGTGTATAGTATACAGTATATTAGGTTGTGTATAGTATACAGTCTATTAGGTTGTGTATAGTATACAGTGTAGTCTATTAGGTTGTGTATAGTATACAGTCTATTAGGTTGTGTATAGTATACAGTATATTAGGTTGTATATAGTATACAGTATATTAGGTTGTGTATAGTATACAGTCTATTAGGTCGTGTATAGTATACAGTATATTTAGTGGTGTACGGTGCACCAAATAGTAGACCACTTTGAAAGATGTTCTACCGAAAACTGCGCAAACCAAATATGCGAAACATTTTGAACATTAAAGTGGTATAAAGCCAGTGATAAATGTCCCCCCCAAATGTTCATTGTCCCCATAGTTGAACCATACTATGAGGTGTAGTCTATTAGGTTGTGTATAGTATACAGTCTATTAGGTTGTGTATAGTATACAGTATATTAGGTTGTGTATAGTATACAGTATATTAGGTTGTGTATAGTATACAGTATATTAGGTTGTGTATAGTATACAGTATATTAGGTTGTGTATAGTATACAGTATATTAGGTGGTGTATAGTATACAGTATATTAGGTTGTGTATAGTATACAGTATATTAGGTTGTGTATAGTATACAGTCTATTAGGTTGTGTATAGTATACAGTATATTAGGTTGTGTATAGTATACAGTATATTAGGTGGTGTATAGTATACAGTATATTAGGTTGTGTATAGTATACAGTATATTAGGTTGTGTATAGTATACAGTATATTAGGTGGTGTATAGTATACAGTATATTAGGTTGTGTATAGTATACAGTATATTAGGTTGTGTATAGTATACAGTATATTAGGTTGTGTATAGTATACAGTATATTAGGTTGTGTATAGTATACAGTATATTAGGTTGTGTATAGTATACAGTATATTAGGTCATGTATAGTATACAGTCTATTAGGTGGTGTATAGTATACAGTCTATTAGGTGGTGTATAGTATACAGTATATTAGGTTGTGTATAGTATACAGTCTATTAGGTCGTGTATAGTATACAGTATATTAGGTGGTGTATAGTATACAGTATATTAGGTTGTGTATAGTATACAGTATATTAGGTGGTGTATAGTATACAGTCTATTAGGTTGTGTATAGTATACAGTCTATTAGGTCGTGTATAGTATACAGTATATTTAGTGGTGTACGGTGCACCAAATAGTAGACCACTTTGAAAGATGTTCTACCGAAAACTGCGCAAACCAAATATGCGAAACATTTTGAACATTAAAGTGGTATAAAGCCAGTGATAAATGTCCCCCCCAAATGTTCATTGTCCCCATAGTTGAACCATACTATGAGGTGTAGTCTATTAGGTTGTGTATAGTATACAGTCTATTAGGTTGTGTATAGTATACAGTATATTAGGTTGTGTATAGTATACAGTATATTAGGTTGTGTATAGTATACAGTATATTAGGTTGTATATAGTATACAGTATATTAGGTCATGTATAGTATACAGTATATTAGGTTGTGTATAGTATACAGTATATTAGGTTGTGTATAGTATACAGTATATTAGGTGGTGTATAGTATACAGTGTAGTCTATTAGGTTGTGTATAGTATACAGTATATTAGGTCATGTATAGTATACAGTATATTAGGTTGTGTATAGTATACAGTGCAGTCTATTAGGTTGTGTATAGTATACAGTCTATTAGGTTGTGTATAGTATACAGTCTATTAGGTTGTGTATAGTATACAGTCTATTAGGTTGTGTATAGTATACAGTGCAGTCTATTAGGTTGTGTATAGTATACAGTATATTAGGTTGTGTATAGTATACAGTCTATTAGGTTGTGTATAGTATACAGTACAGTCTATTAGGTTGTGTATAGTATACAGTATATTAGGTGGTGTATAGTATACAGTATATTAGGTGGTGTATAGTATACAGTATATTAGGTTATGTATAGTATACAGTCTATTAGGTTGTGTATAGTATACAGTATATTAGGTTGTGTATAGTATACAGTATATTAGGTCATGTATAGTATACAGTATATTAGGTTGTGTATAGTATACAGTATATTAGGTTGTGTATAGTATACAGTCTATTAGGTGGTGTATAGTATACAGTATATTAGGTTATGTATAGTATACAGTCTATTAGGTTGTGTATAGTATACAGTATATTAGGTTGTGTATAGTATACAGTCTATTAGGTTGTGTATAGTATACAGTCTATTAGGTTGTGTATAGTATACAGTATATTAGGTTGTGTATAGTATACAGTCTATTAGGTTGTGTATAGTATACAGTGTAGTCTATTAGGTTGTGTATAGTATACAGTCTATTAGGTTGTGTATAGTATACAGTCTATTAGGTTGTGTATAGTATACAGTATATTAGGTGGTGTATAGTATACAGTCTATTAGGTTGTGTATAGTATACAGTCTATTAGGTCGTGTATAGTATACAGTATATTTAGTGGTGTACGGTGCACCAAATAGTAGACCACTTTGAAAGATGTTCTACCGAAAACTGCGCAAACCAAATATGCGAAACATTTTGAACATTAAAGTGGTATAAAGCCAGTGATAAATGTCCCCCCCAAATGTTCATTGTCCCCATAGTTGAACCATACTATGAGGTGTAGTCTATTAGGTTGTGTATAGTATACAGTCTATTAGGTTGTGTATAGTATACAGTATATTAGGTTGTGTATAGTATACAGTATATTAGGTTGTGTATAGTATACAGTGTAGTCTATTAGGTTGTGTATACTATACAGTATATTAGGTTGTGTATACTATACAGTATATTAGGTTGTGTATAGTATACAGTATATTAGGTTGTGTATACTATACAGTATATTAGGTTGTGTATAGTATACAGTCTATTAGGTGGTGTATAGTATACAGTCTATTAGGTGGTGTATAGTATACAGTATATTAGGTTGTGTATAGTATACAGTATATTAGGTGGTGTATAGTATACAGTATATTAGGTTGTGTATAGTATACAGTATATTAGGTTGTGTATAGTATACAGTATATTAGGTGGTGTATAGTATACAGTATATTAGGTTGTGTATAGTATACAGTATATTAGGTTGTGTATAGTATACAGTATATTAGGTTGTGTATAGTATACAGTATATTAGGTTGTGTATAGTATACAGTATATTAGGTTGTGTATAGTATACAGTATATTAGGTCATGTATAGTATACAGTCTATTAGGTGGTGTATAGTATACAGTATATTAGGTGGTGTATAGTATACAGTCTATTAGGTGGTGTATAGTATACAGTCTATTAGGTGGTGTATAGTATACAGTATATTAGGTGGTGTATAGTATACAGTATATTAGGTTGTATATAGTATACAGTATATTAGGTTGTGTATAGTATACAGTATATTAGGTTGTATATAGTATACAGTATATTAGGTTGTGTATAGTATACAGTGCAGTCTATTAGGTTGTGTATAGTATACAGTATATTAGGTTGTGTATAGTATACAGTATATTAGGTTGTGTATAGTATACAGTGTATTAGGTTGTGTATAGTATACAGTATATTAGGTTGTGTATAGTATACAGTCTATTAGGTTGTGTATAGTATACAGTATATTAGGTTGTGTATAGTATACAGTGTAGTCTATTAGGTTGTGTATAGTATACAGTATATTAGGTTGTGTATAGTATACAGTGCAGTCTATTAGGTTGTGTATAGTATACAGTATATTAGGTTGTGTATAGTATACAGTGCAGTCTATTAGGTTGTGTATAGTATACAGTATATTAGGTTGTGTATAGTATACAGTGTAGTCTATTAGGTCGTGTATAGTATACAGTATATTAGGTTGTATATAGTATACAGTGTAGTCTATTAGGTTGTGTATAGTATACAGTCTATTAGGTTGTGTATAGTATACAGTATATTAGGTTGTGTATAGTATACAGTATATTAGGTTGTGTATAGTATACAGTATATTAGGTGGTGTATAGTATACAGTATATTAGGTTGTGTATAGTATACAGTCTATTAGGTTGTGTATAGTATACAGTCTATTAGGTTGTGTATAGTATACAGTATATTAGGTTGTGTATAGTATACAGTCTATTAGGTTGTGTATAGTATACAGTCTATTAGGTTGTGTATAGTATACAGTCTATTAGGTTGTGTATAGTATACAGTCTATTAGGTTGTGTATAGTATACAGTATATTAGGTTGTGTATAGTATACAGTATATTAGGTTGTGTATAGTATACAGTGTATTAGGTTGTGTATAGTATACAGTATATTAGGTTGTGTATAGTATACAGTATATTAGGTTGTGTATAGTATACAGTGTATTAGGTTGTGTATAGTATACAGTGTAGTGTATTAGGTTGTGTATAGTATACAGTATATTAGGTTGTATATAGTATACAGTATATTAGGTTGTGTATAGTATACAGTATTTTAGGTTGTGTATAGTATACAGTATATTAGGTGGTGTATAGTATACAGTCTATTAGGTTGTGTATAGTATACAGTATATTAGGTTGTGTATAGTATACAGTATATTAGGTTGTGTATAGTATACAGTCTATTAGGTTGTGTATAGTATACAGTATATTAGGTGGTGTATAGTATACAGTATATAAGGTGGTGTATAGTATACAGTATATTAGGTTGTGTATAGTATACAGTATATTAGGTTGTGTATAGTATACAGTCTATTAGGTTGTGTATAGTATACAGTCTATTAGGTTGTGTATAGTATACAGTATATTAGGTTGTGTATAGTATACAGTATATTAGGTTGTGTATAGTATACAGTATATTAGGTGGTGTATAGTATACAGTATATTAGGTGGTGTATAGTATACAGTATATAAGGTGGTGTATAGTATACAGTATATAAGGTTGTGTATAGTATACAGTATATTAGGTTGTGTATAGTATACAGTATATTAGGTTGTGTATAGTATACAGTATATTAGGTTGTGTATAGTATACAGTATATTAGTTTGTATATAGTATACAGTATATTAGGTTGTATATAGTATACAGTATATTAGGTTGTGTATAGTATACAGTATATTAGGTTGTGTATAGTATACAGTATATTAGGTTGTGTATAGTATACAGTATATTAGGTGGTGTATAGTATACAGTATATTAGGTTGTATATAGTATACAGTATATTAGGTTGTGTATAGTATACAGTATATTAGGTTGTGTATAGTATACAGTATATTAGGTTGTGTATAGTATACAGTATATTAGGTTGTGTATAGTATACAGTATATTAGGTTGTATATAGTATACAGTATATTAGGTTGTGTATAGTATACAGTATATTAGGTGGTGTATAGTATACAGTATATTAGGTTGTATATAGTATACAGTATATTAGGTGGTGTATAGTATACAGTATATTAGGTTGTATATAGTATACAGTATATTAGGTGGTGTATAGTATACAGTATATTAGGTTGTATATAGTATACAGTATATTAGGTGGTGTATAGTATACAGTATATTAGGTTGTGTATAGTATACAGTATATTAGGTTGTGTATAGTATACAGTATATTAGGTTGTATATAGTATACAGTATATTAGGTTGTGTATAGTATACAGTATATTAGGTTGTGTATAGTATACAGTGCAGTCTATTAGGTTGTGTATAGTATACAGTCTATTAGGTTGTGTATAGTATACAGTATATTAGGTTGTGTATAGTATACAGTCTATTAGGTTGTATATAGTATACAGTATATTAGGTTGTGTATAGTATACAGTATATTAGGTTGTATATAGTATACAGTATATTAGGTCATGTATAGTATACAGTATATTAGGTTGTGTATAGTATACAGTATATTAGGTTGTGTATAGTATACAGTATATTAGGTGGTGTATAGTATACAGTGTAGTCTATTAGGTTGTGTATAGTATACAGTATATTAGGTCATGTATAGTATACAGTATATTAGGTTGTGTATAGTATACAGTGCAGTCTATTAGGTTGTGTATAGTATACAGTCTATTAGGTTGTGTATAGTATACAGTCTATTAGGTTGTGTATAGTATACAGTCTATTAGGTTGTGTATAGTATACAGTGCAGTCTATTAGGTTGTGTATAGTATACAGTATATTAGGTTGTGTATAGTATACAGTATATTAGGTTGTGTATAGTATACAGTCTATTAGGTTGTGTATAGTATACAGTACAGTCTATTAGGTTGTGTATAGTATACAGTATATTAGGTGGTGTATAGTATACAGTATATTAGGTGGTGTATAGTATACAGTATATTAGGTTATGTATAGTATACAGTCTATTAGGTTGTGTATAGTATACAGTATATTAGGTTGTGTATAGTATACAGTATATTAGGTCATGTATAGTATACAGTATATTAGGTTGTGTATAGTATACAGTGTAGTCTATTAGGTTGTGTATAGTATACAGTCTATTAGGTGGTGTATAGTATACAGTATATTAGGTTATGTATAGTATACAGTCTATTAGGTTGTGTATAGTATACAGTATATTAGGTTGTGTATAGTATACAGTATATTAGGTTGTGTATAGTATACAGTCTATTAGGTTGTGTATAGTATACAGTGTAGTCTATTAGGTTGTGTATAGTATACAGTCTATTAGGTTGTGTATAGTATACAGTATATTAGGTTGTGTATAGTATACAGTATATTAGGTTGTGTATAGTATACAGTCTATTAGGTTGTGTATAGTATACAGTGTAGTCTATTAGGTGGTGTATAGTATACAGTATATTAGGTGGTGTATAGTATACAGTATATTAGGTTGTGTATAGTATACAGTATATTAGGTTGTGTATAGTATACAGTCTATTAGGTTGTGTATAGTATACAGTATATTAGGTTGTGTATAGTATACAGTCTATTAGGTTGTGTATAGTATACAGTATATTAGGTTGTGTATAGTATACAGTCTATTAGGTCGTGTATAGTATACAGTATATTTAGTGGTGTACGGTGCACCAAATAGTAGACCACTTTGAAAGATGTTCTACCGAAAACTGCGCAAACCAAATATGCGAAACATTTTGAACATTAAAGTGGTATAAAGCCAGTGATAAATGTCCCCCCCAAATGTTCATTGTCCCCATAGTTGAACCATACTATGAGGTGTAGTCTATTAGGTTGTGTATAGTATACAGTATATTAGGTTGTGTATAGTATACAGTATATTAGGTTGTGTATAGTATACAGTATATTAGGTTGTATACATTATACAGTATATTAGGTCATGTATAGTATACAGTATATTAGGTTGTGTATAGTATACAGTATATTAGGTTGTGTATAGTATACAGTATATTAGGTGGTGTATAGTATACAGTATATTAGGTTGTATATAGTATACAGTATATTAGGTTGTGTATAGTATACAGTATATTAGGTTGTGTATAGTATACAGTATATTAGGTTGTGTATAGTATACAGTATATTAGGTTGTGTATAGTATACAGTATATTAGGTTGTATATAGTATACAGTATATTAGGTTGTGTATAGTATACAGTATATTAGGTGGTGTATAGTATACAGTATATTAGGTTGTATATAGTATACAGTATATTAGGTGGTGTATAGTATACAGTATATTAGGTTGTATATAGTATACAGTATATTAGGTGGTGTATAGTATACAGTATATTAGGTTGTATATAGTATACAGTATATTAGGTGGTGTATAGTATACAGTATATTAGGTTGTGTATAGTATACAGTATATTAGGTTGTGTATAGTATACAGTATATTAGGTTGTATATAGTATACAGTATATTAGGTTGTGTATAGTATACAGTATATTAGGTTGTGTATAGTATACAGTGCAGTCTATTAGGTTGTGTATAGTATACAGTCTATTAGGTTGTGTATAGTATACAGTATATTAGGTTGTGTATAGTATACAGTCTATTAGGTTGTATATAGTATACAGTATATTAGGTTGTGTATAGTATACAGTATATTAGGTTGTATATAGTATACAGTATATTAGGTCATGTATAGTATACAGTATATTAGGTTGTGTATAGTATACAGTATATTAGGTTGTGTATAGTATACAGTATATTAGGTGGTGTATAGTATACAGTGTAGTCTATTAGGTTGTGTATAGTATACAGTATATTAGGTCATGTATAGTATACAGTATATTAGGTTGTGTATAGTATACAGTGCAGTCTATTAGGTTGTGTATAGTATACAGTCTATTAGGTTGTGTATAGTATACAGTCTATTAGGTTGTGTATAGTATACAGTCTATTAGGTTGTGTATAGTATACAGTGCAGTCTATTAGGTTGTGTATAGTATACAGTATATTAGGTTGTGTATAGTATACAGTATATTAGGTTGTGTATAGTATACAGTCTATTAGGTTGTGTATAGTATACAGTACAGTCTATTAGGTTGTGTATAGTATACAGTATATTAGGTGGTGTATAGTATACAGTATATTAGGTGGTGTATAGTATACAGTATATTAGGTTATGTATAGTATACAGTCTATTAGGTTGTGTATAGTATACAGTATATTAGGTTGTGTATAGTATACAGTATATTAGGTCATGTATAGTATACAGTATATTAGGTTGTGTATAGTATACAGTGTAGTCTATTAGGTTGTGTATAGTATACAGTCTATTAGGTGGTGTATAGTATACAGTATATTAGGTTATGTATAGTATACAGTCTATTAGGTTGTGTATAGTATACAGTATATTAGGTTGTGTATAGTATACAGTATATTAGGTTGTGTATAGTATACAGTCTATTAGGTTGTGTATAGTATACAGTGTAGTCTATTAGGTTGTGTATAGTATACAGTCTATTAGGTTGTGTATAGTATACAGTATATTAGGTTGTGTATAGTATACAGTATATTAGGTTGTGTATAGTATACAGTCTATTAGGTTGTGTATAGTATACAGTGTAGTCTATTAGGTGGTGTATAGTATACAGTATATTAGGTGGTGTATAGTATACAGTATATTAGGTTGTGTATAGTATACAGTATATTAGGTTGTGTATAGTATACAGTCTATTAGGTTGTGTATAGTATACAGTATATTAGGTTGTGTATAGTATACAGTCTATTAGGTTGTGTATAGTATACAGTATATTAGGTTGTGTATAGTATACAGTCTATTAGGTCGTGTATAGTATACAGTATATTTAGTGGTGTACGGTGCACCAAATAGTAGACCACTTTGAAAGATGTTCTACCGAAAACTGCGCAAACCAAATATGCGAAACATTTTGAACATTAAAGTGGTATAAAGCCAGTGATAAATGTCCCCCCCAAATGTTCATTGTCCCCATAGTTGAACCATACTATGAGGTGTAGTCTATTAGGTTGTGTATAGTATACAGTATATTAGGTTGTGTATAGTATACAGTATATTAGGTTGTGTATAGTATACAGTATATTAGGTTGTATACATTATACAGTATATTAGGTCATGTATAGTATACAGTATATTAGGTTGTGTATAGTATACAGTATATTAGGTTGTGTATAGTATACAGTATATTAGGTGGTGTATAGTATACAGTGTAGTCTATTAGGTTGTGTATAGTATACAGTATATTAGGTCATGTATAGTATACAGTATATTAGGTTGTGTATAGTATACAGTGCAGTCTATTAGGTTGTGTATAGTATACAGTCTATTAGGTTGTGTATAGTATACAGTCTATTAGGTTGTGTATAGTATACAGTCTATTAGGTTGTGTATAGTATACAGTGCAGTCTATTAGGTTGTGTATAGTATACAGTATATTAGTTTGTATATAGTATACAGTATATTAGGTGGTGTATAGTATACAGTATATTAGGTTGTGTATAGTATACAGTATATTAGGTTGTGTATAGTATACAGTATATTAGGTTGTGTATAGTATACAGTCTATTAGGTTGTGTATAGTATACAGTGCAGTCTATTAGGTTGTGTATAGTATACAGTCTATTAGGTTGTGTATAGTATACAGTATATTAGGTTGTGTATAGTATACAGTCTATTAGGTTGTGTATAGTATACAGTGCAGTCTATTAGGTTGTGTATAGTATACAGTCTATTAGGTTGTGTATAGTATACAGTCTATTAGGTTGTGTATAGTATACAGTCTATTAGGTTGTGTATAGTATACAGTCTATTAGGTTGTGTATAGTATACAGTATATTAGGTTGTGTATAGTATACAGTGTAGTATATTAGGTTGTGTATAGTATACAGTATATTAGGTTGTATATAGTATACAGTATATTAGGTTGTGTATAGTATACAGTATATTAGGTTGTGTATAGTATACAGTATATTAGGTTGTGTATAGTATACAGTATATTAGGTTGTGTATAGTATACAGTATATTAGGTTGTGTATAGTATACAGTGTATTAGGTTGTGTATAGTATACAGTGTAGTGTATTAGGTTGTGTATAGTATACAGTATATTAGGTTGTGTATAGTATACAGTCTATTAGGTTGTGTATAGTATACAGTATATTAGGTTGTGTATAGTATACAGTCTATTAGGTTGTGTATAGTATACAGTATATTAGGTTGTGTATAGTATACAGTCTATTAGGTTGTGTATAGTATACAGTGCAGTCTATTAGGTTGTGTATAGTATACAGTCTATTAGGTTGTGTATAGTATACAGTATATTAGGTTGTGTATAGTATACAGTCTATTAGGTTGTATATAGTATACAGTATATTAGGTTGTGTATAGTATACAGTATATTAGGTTGTATATAGTATACAGTATATTAGGTTGTGTATAGTATACAGTGCAGTCTATTAGGTTGTGTATAGTATACAGTATATTAGGTTGTGTATAGTATACAGTATATTAGGTTGTGTATAGTATACAGTGTATTAGGTTGTGTATAGTATACAGTGTATTAGGTTGTGTATAGTATACAGTGTATTAGGTTGTGTATAGTATACAGTATATTAGGTTGTGTATAGTATACAGTGTAGTCTATTAGGTTGTGTATAGTATACAGTATATTAGGTTGTGTATAGTATACAGTGCAGTCTATTAGGTTGTGTATAGTATACAGTATATTAGGTTGTGTATAGTATACAGTGTAGTCTATTAGGTCGTGTATAGTATACAGTATATTAGGTTGTATATAGTATACAGTGTAGTCTATTAGGTTGTGTATAGTATACAGTCTATTAGGTTGTGTATAGTATACAGTCTATTAGGTTGTGTATAGTATACAGTCTATTAGGTTGTGTATAGTATACAGTCTATTAGGTTGTGTATAGTATACAGTCTATTAGGTTGTGTATAGTATACAGTCTATTAGGTTGTGTATAGTATACAGTATATTAGGTTGTATATAGTATACAGTATATTAGGTTGTGTATAGTATACAGTCTATTAGGTTGTGTATAGTATACAGTCTATTAGGTTGTATATAGTATACAGTATATTAGGTTGTGTATAGTATACAGTATATTAGGTTGTGTATAGTATACAGTATATTAGGTTGTGTATAGTATACAGTATATTAAGTTGTGTATAGTATACAGTATATTAGGTTGTGTATAGTATACAGTGTATTAGGTTGTGTATAGTATACAGTATATTAGGTTGTGTATAGTATACAGTATATTAGGTTGTGTATAGTATACAGTGTATTAGGTTGTGTATAGTATACAGTGTAGTGTATTAGGTTGTGTATAGTATACAGTATATTAGGTTGTATATAGTATACAGTATATTAGGTTGTGTATAGTATACAGTATATTAGGTTGTGTATAGTATACAGTATATTAGGTCGTGTATAGTATACAGTATATTAGGTTGTGTATAGTATACAGTATATTAGGTGGTGTATAGTATACAGTATATTAGGTGGTGTATAGTATACAGTATATTAGGTGGTGTATAGTATACAGTATATTAGGTGGTGTATAGTATACAGTATATTAGGTTGTGTATAGTATACAGTATATTAGGTTGTGTATAGTATACAGTATATTAGGTTGTGTATAGTATACAGTATATTAGGTTGTGTATAGTATACAGTATATTAGGTTGTGTATAGTATACAGTATATTAGGTTGTGTATAGTATACAGTATATTAGGTTGTGTATAGTATACAGTATATTAGGTTGTGTATAGTATACAGTATATTAGGTTGTGTATAGTATACAGTATATTAGGTTGTGTATAGTATACAGTATATTAGGTTGTGTATAGTATACAGTATATTAGGTTGTGTATAGTATACAGTATATTAGGTTGTGTATAGTATACAGTATATTAGGTGGTGTATAGTATACAGTATATTAGGTTGTGTATAGTATACAGTATATTAGGTGGTGTATAGTATACAGTATATTAGGTGGTGTATAGTATACAGTATATTAGGTTGTGTATAGTATACAGTATATTAGGTTGTGTATAGTATACAGTATATTAGGTTGTGTATAGTATACAGTATATTAGGTTGTGTATAGTATACAGTATATTAGGTTGTGTATAGTATACAGTATATTAGGTTGTGTATAGTATACAGTATATTAGGTTGTGTATAGTATACAGTATATTAGGTTGTGTATAGTATACAGTCTATTAGGTTGTGTATAGTATACAGTATATTAGGTTGTATATAGTATACAGTATATTAGGTTGTATATAGTATACAGTATATTAGGTTGTATATAGTATACAGTATATTAGGTTGTGTATAGTATACAGTATATTAGGTTGTGTATAGTATACAGTGTAGTCTATTAGGTTGTGTATAGTATACAGTATATTAGGTTGTGTATAGTATACAGTATATTAGGTTGTGTATAGTATACAGTGTATTAGGTTGTGTATAGTATACAGTCTATTAGGTTGTGTATAGTATACAGTGCAGTCTATTAGGTTGTGTATAGTATACAGTATATTAGGTTGTATATAGTATACAGTATATTAGGTTGTGTATAGTATACAGTATATTAGGTTGTGTATAGTATACAGTGTAGTCTATTAGGTTGTGTATAGTATACAGTGTATTAGGTTGTGTATAGTATACAGTGTATTAGGTTGTGTATAGTATACAGTCTATTAGGTTGTGTATAGTATACAGTGCAGTCTATTAGGTTGTGTATAGTATACAGTATATTAGGTTGTATATAGTATACAGTATATTAGGTTGTGTATAGTATACAGTATATTAGGTTGTGTATAGTATACAGTATATTAGGTGGTGTATAGTATACAGTATATTAGGTTGTGTATAGTATACAGTATATTAGGTTGTGTATAGTATACAGTCTATTAGGTTGTGTATAGTATACAGTATATTAGGTGGTGTATAGTATACAGTATATAAGGTGGTGTATAGTATACAGTATATTAGGTTGTGTATAGTATACAGTCTATTAGGTTGTGTATAGTATACAGTATATTAGGTTGTGTATAGTATACAGTATATTAGGTTGTGTATAGTATACAGTATATTAGGTTGTGTATAGTATACAGTATATTAGGTGGTGTATAGTATACAGTATATTAGGTGGTGTATAGTATACAGTATATAAGGTGGTGTATAGTATACAGTATATTAGGTTGTGTATAGTATACAGTATATTAGGTTGTGTATAGTATACAGTATATTAGGTTGTGTATAGTATACAGTATATTAGGTTGTGTATAGTATACAGTATATTAGGTTGTATATAGTATACAGTATATTAGGTTGTATATAGTATACAGTATATTAGGTTGTGTATAGTATACAGTATATTAGGTTGTGTATAGTATACAGTATATTAGGTTGTGTATAGTATACAGTATATTAGGTTGTGTATAGTATACAGTATATTAGGTTGTATATAGTATACAGTATATTAGGTTGTGTATAGTATACAGTATATTAGGTGGTGTATAGTATACAGTATATTAGGTTGTATATAGTATACAGTATATTAGGTCGTGTATAGTATACAGTATATTAGGTGGTGTATAGTATACAGTATATTAGGTGGTGTATAGTATACAGTCTATTAGGTTGTGTATAGTATACAGTGCAGTCTATTAGGTTGTGTATAGTATACAGTCTATTAGGTTGTGTATAGTATACAGTATATTAGGTTGTGTATAGTATACAGTCTATTAGGTTGTGTATAGTATACAGTGCAGTCTATTAGGTTGTGTATAGTATACAGTCTATTAGGTTGTGTATAGTATACAGTATATTAGGTTGTGTATAGTATACAGTCTATTAGGTTGTATATAGTATACAGTATATTAGGTTGTGTATAGTATACAGTATATTAGGTTGTATATAGTATACAGTATATTAGGTTGTGTATAGTATACAGTGCAGTCTATTAGGTTGTGTATAGTATACAGTATATTAGGTTGTGTATAGTATACAGTATATTAGGTTGTGTATAGTATACAGTGTATTAGGTTGTGTATAGTATACAGTATATTAGGTTGTGTATAGTATACAGTCTATTAGGTTGTGTATAGTATACAGTATATTAGGTTGTGTATAGTATACAGTGTAGTCTATTAGGTTGTGTATAGTATACAGTATATTAGGTTGTGTATAGTATACAGTGCAGTCTATTAGGTTGTGTATAGTATACAGTATATTAGGTTGTGTATAGTATACAGTGCAGTCTATTAGGTTGTGTATAGTATACAGTATATTAGGTTGTGTATAGTATACAGTGTAGTCTATTAGGTCGTGTATAGTATACAGTATATTAGGTTGTATATAGTATACAGTGTAGTCTATTAGGTTGTGTATAGTATACAGTCTATTAGGTTGTGTATAGTATACAGTATATTAGGTTGTGTATAGTATACAGTCTATTAGGTTGTGTATAGTATACAGTCTATTAGGTTGTGTATAGTATACAGTATATTAGGTTGTGTATAGTATACAGTCTATTAGGTTGTGTATAGTATACAGTCTATTAGGTTGTGTATAGTATACAGTCTATTAGGTTGTGTATAGTATACAGTCTATTAGGTTGTGTATAGTATACAGTATATTAGGTTGTGTATAGTATACAGTATATTAGGTTGTGTATAGTATACAGTGTATTAGGTTGTGTATAGTATACAGTATATTAGGTTGTGTATAGTATACAGTATATTAGGTTGTGTATAGTATACAGTGTATTAGGTTGTGTATAGTATACAGTGTAGTGTATTAGGTTGTGTATAGTATACAGTATATTAGGTTGTATATAGTATACAGTATATTAGGTTGTGTATAGTATACAGTATTTTAGGTTGTGTATAGTATACAGTATATTAGGTGGTGTATAGTATACAGTCTATTAGGTTGTGTATAGTATACAGTATATTAGGTTGTGTATAGTATACAGTATATTAGGTTGTGTATAGTATACAGTCTATTAGGTTGTGTATAGTATACAGTATATTAGGTGGTGTATAGTATACAGTATATAAGGTGGTGTATAGTATACAGTATATTAGGTTGTGTATAGTATACAGTATATTAGGTTGTGTATAGTATACAGTCTATTAGGTTGTGTATAGTATACAGTCTATTAGGTTGTGTATAGTATACAGTATATTAGGTTGTGTATAGTATACAGTATATTAGGTTGTGTATAGTATACAGTATATTAGGTGGTGTATAGTATACAGTATATTAGGTGGTGTATAGTATACAGTATATAAGGTGGTGTATAGTATACAGTATATAAGGTTGTGTATAGTATACAGTATATTAGGTTGTGTATAGTATACAGTATATTAGGTTGTGTATAGTATACAGTATATTAGGTTGTGTATAGTATACAGTATATTAGTTTGTATATAGTATACAGTATATTAGGTTGTATATAGTATACAGTATATTAGGTTGTGTATAGTATACAGTATATTAGGTTGTGTATAGTATACAGTATATTAGGTTGTGTATAGTATACAGTATATTAGGTGGTGTATAGTATACAGTATATTAGGTTGTATATAGTATACAGTATATTAGGTTGTGTATAGTATACAGTATATTAGGTTGTGTATAGTATACAGTATATTAGGTTGTGTATAGTATACAGTATATTAGGTTGTGTATAGTATACAGTATATTAGGTTGTATATAGTATACAGTATATTAGGTTGTGTATAGTATACAGTATATTAGGTGGTGTATAGTATACAGTATATTAGGTTGTATATAGTATACAGTATATTAGGTGGTGTATAGTATACAGTATATTAGGTTGTATATAGTATACAGTATATTAGGTGGTGTATAGTATACAGTATATTAGGTTGTATATAGTATACAGTATATTAGGTGGTGTATAGTATACAGTATATTAGGTTGTGTATAGTATACAGTATATTAGGTTGTGTATAGTATACAGTATATTAGGTTGTATATAGTATACAGTATATTAGGTTGTGTATAGTATACAGTATATTAGGTTGTGTATAGTATACAGTCTATTAGGTTGTGTATAGTATACAGTATATTAGGTTGTGTATAGTATACAGTCTATTAGGTTGTATATAGTATACAGTATATTAGGTTGTGTATAGTATACAGTATATTAGGTTGTATATAGTATACAGTATATTAGGTCATGTATAGTATACAGTATATTAGGTTGTGTATAGTATACAGTATATTAGGTTGTGTATAGTATACAGTATATTAGGTGGTGTATAGTATACAGTGTAGTCTATTAGGTTGTGTATAGTATACAGTATATTAGGTCATGTATAGTATACAGTATATTAGGTTGTGTATAGTATACAGTGCAGTCTATTAGGTTGTGTATAGTATACAGTCTATTAGGTTGTGTATAGTATACAGTCTATTAGGTTGTGTATAGTATACAGTCTATTAGGTTGTGTATAGTATACAGTGCAGTCTATTAGGTTGTGTATAGTATACAGTATATTAGGTTGTGTATAGTATACAGTATATTAGGTTGTGTATAGTATACAGTCTATTAGGTTGTGTATAGTATACAGTACAGTCTATTAGGTTGTGTATAGTATACAGTATATTAGGTGGTGTATAGTATACAGTATATTAGGTGGTGTATAGTATACAGTATATTAGGTTATGTATAGTATACAGTCTATTAGGTTGTGTATAGTATACAGTATATTAGGTTGTGTATAGTATACAGTATATTAGGTCATGTATAGTATACAGTATATTAGGTTGTGTATAGTATACAGTGTAGTCTATTAGGTTGTGTATAGTATACAGTCTATTAGGTGGTGTATAGTATACAGTATATTAGGTTATGTATAGTATACAGTCTATTAGGTTGTGTATAGTATACAGTATATTAGGTTGTGTATAGTATACAGTATATTAGGTTGTGTATAGTATACAGTCTATTAGGTTGTGTATAGTATACAGTGTAGTCTATTAGGTTGTGTATAGTATACAGTCTATTAGGTTGTGTATAGTATACAGTATATTAGGTTGTGTATAGTATACAGTATATTAGGTTGTGTATAGTATACAGTCTATTAGGTTGTGTATAGTATACAGTGTAGTCTATTAGGTGGTGTATAGTATACAGTATATTAGGTGGTGTATAGTATACAGTATATTAGGTTGTGTATAGTATACAGTATATTAGGTTGTGTATAGTATACAGTCTATTAGGTTGTGTATAGTATACAGTATATTAGGTTGTGTATAGTATACAGTCTATTAGGTTGTGTATAGTATACAGTATATTAGGTTGTGTATAGTATACAGTCTATTAGGTCGTGTATAGTATACAGTATATTTAGTGGTGTACGGTGCACCAAATAGTAGACCACTTTGAAAGATGTTCTACCGAAAACTGCGCAAACCAAATATGCGAAACATTTTGAACATTAAAGTGGTATAAAGCCAGTGATAAATGTCCCCCCCAAATGTTCATTGTCCCCATAGTTGAACCATACTATGAGGTGTAGTCTATTAGGTTGTGTATAGTATACAGTCTATTAGGTTGTGTATAGTATACAGTATATTAGGTTGTGTATAGTATACAGTATATTAGGTTGTATACATTATACAGTATATTAGGTCATGTATAGTATACAGTATATTAGGTTGTGTATAGTATACAGTATATTAGGTTGTGTATAGTATACAGTATATTAGGTGGTGTATAGTATACAGTGTAGTCTATTAGGTTGTGTATAGTATACAGTATATTAGGTCATGTATAGTATACAGTATATTAGGTTGTGTATAGTATACAGTGCAGTCTATTAGGTTGTGTATAGTATACAGTCTATTAGGTTGTGTATAGTATACAGTCTATTAGGTTGTGTATAGTATACAGTCTATTAGGTTGTGTATAGTATACAGTGCAGTCTATTAGGTTGTGTATAGTATACAGTATATTAGTTTGTATATAGTATACAGTATATTAGGTGGTGTATAGTATACAGTATATTAGGTTGTGTATAGTATACAGTATATTAGGTTGTGTATAGTATACAGTATATTAGGTTGTGTATAGTATACAGTCTATTAGGTTGTGTATAGTATACAGTGCAGTCTATTAGGTTGTGTATAGTATACAGTCTATTAGGTTGTATATAGTATACAGTATATTAGGTGGTGTATAGTATACAGTATATTAGGTTGTGTATAGTATACAGTATATTAGGTTGTGTATAGTATACAGTATATTAGGTTGTGTATAGTATACAGTCTATTAGGTTGTGTATAGTATACAGTACAGTCTATTAGGTTGTGTATAGTATACAGTATATTAGGTGGTGTATAGTATACAGTATATTAGGTGGTGTATAGTATACAGTATATTAGGTTATGTATAGTATACAGTCTATTAGGTTGTGTATAGTATACAGTATATTAGGTTGTGTATAGTATACAGTATATTAGGTCATGTATAGTATACAGTATATTAGGTTGTGTATAGTATACAGTGTAGTCTATTAGGTTGTGTATAGTATACAGTCTATTAGGTGGTGTATAGTATACAGTATATTAGGTTATGTATAGTATACAGTCTATTAGGTTGTGTATAGTATACAGTATATTAGGTTGTGTATAGTATACAGTATATTAGGTTGTGTATAGTATACAGTCTATTAGGTTGTGTATAGTATACAGTGTAGTCTATTAGGTTGTGTATAGTATACAGTCTATTAGGTTGTGTATAGTATACAGTATATTAGGTTGTATATAGTATACAGTATATTAGGTTGTGTATAGTATACAGTCTATTAGGTCGTGTATAGTATACAGTATATTTAGTGGTGTACGGTGCACCAAATAGTAGACCACTTTGAAAGATGTTCTACCGAAAACTGCGCAAACCAAATATGCGAAACATTTTGAACATTAAAGTGGTATAAAGCCAGTGATAAATGTCCCCCCCAAATGTTCATTGTCCCCATAGTTGAACCATACTATGAGGTGTAGTCTATTAGGTTGTGTATAGTATACAGTCTATTAGGTTGTGTATAGTATACAGTATATTAGGTTGTGTATAGTATACAGTATATTAGGTTGTGTATAGTATACAGTATATTAGGTTGTGTATAGTATACAGTATATTAGGTTGTGTATAGTATACAGTATATTAGGTGGTGTATAGTATACAGTATATTAGGTTGTGTATAGTATACAGTATATTAGGTTGTGTATAGTATACAGTCTATTAGGTTGTGTATAGTATACAGTATATTAGGTTGTGTATAGTATACAGTATATTAGGTGGTGTATAGTATACAGTATATTAGGTTGTGTATAGTATACAGTATATTAGGTTGTGTATAGTATACAGTATATTAGGTGGTGTATAGTATACAGTATATTAGGTTGTGTATAGTATACAGTATATTAGGTTGTGTATAGTATACAGTATATTAGGTTGTGTATAGTATACAGTATATTAGGTTGTGTATAGTATACAGTATATTAGGTTGTGTATAGTATACAGTATATTAGGTCATGTATAGTATACAGTCTATTAGGTGGTGTATAGTATACAGTCTATTAGGTGGTGTATAGTATACAGTATATTAGGTTGTGTATAGTATACAGTCTATTAGGTCGTGTATAGTATACAGTATATTAGGTGGTGTATAGTATACAGTATATTAGGTTGTGTATAGTATACAGTATATTAGGTGGTGTATAGTATACAGTCTATTAGGTTGTGTATAGTATACAGTCTATTAGGTCGTGTATAGTATACAGTATATTTAGTGGTGTACGGTGCACCAAATAGTAGACCACTTTGAAAGATGTTCTACCGAAAACTGCGCAAACCAAATATGCGAAACATTTTGAACATTAAAGTGGTATAAAGCCAGTGATAAATGTCCCCCCCAAATGTTCATTGTCCCCATAGTTGAACCATACTATGAGGTGTAGTCTATTAGGTTGTGTATAGTATACAGTCTATTAGGTTGTGTATAGTATACAGTATATTAGGTTGTGTATAGTATACAGTATATTAGGTTGTGTATAGTATACAGTATATTAGGTTGTATATAGTATACAGTATATTAGGTCATGTATAGTATACAGTATATTAGGTTGTGTATAGTATACAGTATATTAGGTTGTGTATAGTATACAGTATATTAGGTGGTGTATAGTATACAGTGTAGTCTATTAGGTTGTGTATAGTATACAGTATATTAGGTCATGTATAGTATACAGTATATTAGGTTGTGTATAGTATACAGTGCAGTCTATTAGGTTGTGTATAGTATACAGTCTATTAGGTTGTGTATAGTATACAGTCTATTAGGTTGTGTATAGTATACAGTCTATTAGGTTGTGTATAGTATACAGTGCAGTCTATTAGGTTGTGTATAGTATACAGTATATTAGGTTGTGTATAGTATACAGTCTATTAGGTTGTGTATAGTATACAGTACAGTCTATTAGGTTGTGTATAGTATACAGTATATTAGGTGGTGTATAGTATACAGTATATTAGGTGGTGTATAGTATACAGTATATTAGGTTATGTATAGTATACAGTCTATTAGGTTGTGTATAGTATACAGTATATTAGGTTGTGTATAGTATACAGTATATTAGGTCATGTATAGTATACAGTATATTAGGTTGTGTATAGTATACAGTATATTAGGTTGTGTATAGTATACAGTCTATTAGGTGGTGTATAGTATACAGTATATTAGGTTATGTATAGTATACAGTCTATTAGGTTGTGTATAGTATACAGTATATTAGGTTGTGTATAGTATACAGTCTATTAGGTTGTGTATAGTATACAGTCTATTAGGTTGTGTATAGTATACAGTATATTAGGTTGTGTATAGTATACAGTCTATTAGGTTGTGTATAGTATACAGTGTAGTCTATTAGGTTGTGTATAGTATACAGTCTATTAGGTTGTGTATAGTATACAGTCTATTAGGTTGTGTATAGTATACAGTATATTAGGTGGTGTATAGTATACAGTCTATTAGGTTGTGTATAGTATACAGTCTATTAGGTCGTGTATAGTATACAGTATATTTAGTGGTGTACGGTGCACCAAATAGTAGACCACTTTGAAAGATGTTCTACCGAAAACTGCGCAAACCAAATATGCGAAACATTTTGAACATTAAAGTGGTATAAAGCCAGTGATAAATGTCCCCCCCAAATGTTCATTGTCCCCATAGTTGAACCATACTATGAGGTGTAGTCTATTAGGTTGTGTATAGTATACAGTCTATTAGGTTGTGTATAGTATACAGTATATTAGGTTGTGTATAGTATACAGTATATTAGGTTGTGTATAGTATACAGTGTAGTCTATTAGGTTGTGTATACTATACAGTATATTAGGTTGTGTATACTATACAGTATATTAGGTTGTGTATAGTATACAGTATATTAGGTTGTGTATACTATACAGTATATTAGGTTGTGTATAGTATACAGTCTATTAGGTGGTGTATAGTATACAGTCTATTAGGTGGTGTATAGTATACAGTATATTAGGTTGTGTATAGTATACAGTATATTAGGTGGTGTATAGTATACAGTATATTAGGTTGTGTATAGTATACAGTATATTAGGTTGTGTATAGTATACAGTATATTAGGTGGTGTATAGTATACAGTATATTAGGTTGTGTATAGTATACAGTATATTAGGTTGTGTATAGTATACAGTATATTAGGTTGTGTATAGTATACAGTATATTAGGTTGTGTATAGTATACAGTATATTAGGTTGTGTATAGTATACAGTATATTAGGTCATGTATAGTATACAGTCTATTAGGTGGTGTATAGTATACAGTATATTAGGTGGTGTATAGTATACAGTCTATTAGGTGGTGTATAGTATACAGTCTATTAGGTGGTGTATAGTATACAGTATATTAGGTGGTGTATAGTATACAGTATATTAGGTTGTGTATAGTATACAGTATATTAGGTTGTATATAGTATACAGTATATTAGGTTGTGTATAGTATACAGTATATTAGGTTGTATATAGTATACAGTGTATTAGGTTGTGTATAGTATACAGTCTATTAGGTTGTGTATAGTATACAGTCTATTAGGTTGTGTATAGTATACAGTATATTAGGTGGTGTATAGTATACAGTCTATTAGGTGGTGTATAGTATACAGTATATTTAGGTTGTGTATAGTATACAGTATATTAGGTTGTGTATAGTATACAGTATATTAGGTTGTGTATAGTATACAGTGTAGTCTATTAGGTTGTGTATAGTATACAGTATATTAGGTTGTGTATAGTATACAGTATATTAGGTTGTGTATAGTATACAGTATATTAGGTTGTGTATAGTATACAGTATATTAGGTTGTGTATAGTATACAGTGCAGTCTATTAGGTTGTGTATAGTATACAGTATATTAGGTTGTGTATAGTATACAGTGTAGTCTATTAGGTTGTGTATAGTATACAGTATATTAGGTTGTGTATAGTATACAGTGTAGTCTATTAGGGTTGTGTATACTATACAGTATATTAGGTTGTGTATAGTATACAGTATATTAGGTTGTGTATAGTATACAGTATATTAGGTTGTGTATAGTATACAGTGTAGTCTATTAGGTTGTGTATAGTATACAGTATATTAGGTTGTATATAGTATACAGTGTATTAGGTTGTGTATAGTATACAGTCTATTAGGTTGTGTATAGTATACAGTATATTAGGTGGTGTATAGTATACAGTATATTAGGTGGTGTATAGTATACAGTATATTAGGTTGTGTATAGTATACAGTATATTAGGTTGTGTATAGTATACAGTATATTAGGTTGTGTATAGTATACAGTATATTAGGTTGTGTATAGTATACAGTATATTAGGTGGTGTATAGTATACAGTCTATTAGGTTGTGTATAGTATACAGTGCAGTCTATTAGGTTGTGTATAGTATACAGTCTATTAGGTTGTGTATAGTATACAGTCTATTAGGTTGTGTATAGTATACAGTCTATTAGGTTGTGTATAGTATACAGTATATTAGGTTGTGTATAGTATACAGTATATTAGGTTGTGTATAGTATACAGTATATTAGGTTGTTAGTATACAGTGTAGTCTATTAGGTTGTGTATAGTATACAGTATATTAGGTTGTGTATAGTATACAGTATATTAGGTTGTGTATAGTAATACAGTATATTAGGTTGTGTATAGTATACAGTATATTAGGTGTGTATATAGTATACAGTATATTAGGTTGTGTATAGTATACAGTATATTAGGTTGTGTATAGTATACAGTATATTAGGTTGTTATATAGTATACAGTATATTAGGTTGTGTATAGTATACAGTGTAGTCTATTAGGTTGTGTATACTATACAGTATATTAGGTTGTGTATAGTATACAGTATATTAGGTTGTGTATAGTATACAGTGTAGTCTATTAGGTTGTGTATAGTATACAGTATATTAGGTTGTGTATAGTATACAGTCTATTAGGTTGTGTATAGTATACAGTATATTAGGTTGTGTATAGTATACAGTATATTAGGTTGTGTATAGTATACAGTCTATTAGGTTGTGTATAGTATACAGTATATTAGGTTGTGTAATACTATACAGTATATTTAGGTTGTGTATAGTATACAGTATATTAGGTTGTGTATAGTATACAGTGTAGTCTATTAGGTTGTGTATAGTATACAGTCTATTAGGTTGTGTATAGTATACAGTGTAGTCTATTAGGTCGTGTATAGTATACAGTATATTAGGTTGTGTATAGTATACAGTGTAGTCTATTAGGTTGTGTATAGTATACAGTATATTAGGTTGTGTATAGTATACAGTATATTAGGTTGTGTATAGTATACAGTATATTAGGTTGTGTATAGTATACAGTCTATTAGGTTGTGTTATAGTATACAGTGCAGTCTATTAGGTCGTGTATAGTATACAGTGTATTAGGTCGTGTATAGTATACAGTATATTAGGTTGTGTATAGTATACAGTCTATTAGGTTGTGTATAGTATACAGTATATTAGGTTGTGTATAGTATACAGTGTAGTGTATTAGGTTGTGTATAGTATACAGTATATTAGGTCGTGTATAGTATACAGTATATTAGGTCGTGTATAGTATACAGTATATTAGGTTGTGTATAGTATACAGTATATTAGGTTGTGTATAGTATACAGTATATTAGGTTGTGTATAGTATACAGTATATTAGGTTGTATATAGTATACAGTATATTAGGTTGTGTATAGTATACAGTATATTAGGTCGTGTATAGTATACAGTATATTAGGTCGTGTATAGTATACAGTATATTAGGTTGTGTATAGTATACAGTACAGTCTATTAGGTTGTGTATAGTATACAGTATATTAGGTTGTGTATAGTATACAGTGTAGTCTATTAGGTTGTGTATAGTATACAGTATATTAGGTTGTGTATAGTATACAGTCTATTAGGTTGTGTATAGTATACAGTCTATTAGGTTGTGTATAGTATACAGTATATTAGGTGGTGTATAGTATACAGTCTATTAGGTTATGTATAGTATACAGTATATTAGGTTATGTATAGTATACAGTCTATTAGGTTGTGTGTAGTATACAGTGTAGTCTATTAGGTTGTGTATAGTATACAGTCTATTAGGTTGTGTATAGTATACAGTGTAGTCTATTAGGTTGTGTATAGTATACAGTATATTAGGTGGTGTATAGTATACAGTCTATTAGGTTGTGTATAGTATACAGTCTATTAGGTTGTGTATAGTATACAGTCTATTAGGTTGTGTATAGTATACAGTATATTAGGTTGTGTATAGTATACAGTATATTAGGTTGTGTATAGTATACAGTCTATTAGGTTGTGTATAGTATACAGTATATTAGGTTGTGTATAGTATACAGTATATTAGGTTGTGTATAGTATACAGTATATTAGGTTGTGTATAGTATACAGTATATTAGGTTGTGTATAGTATACAGTATATTAGGTGGTGTATAGTATACAGTATATTAGGTTGTGTATAGTATACAGTATATTAGGTTGTGTATAGTATACAGTATATTAGGTTGTGTATAGTATACAGTGTAGTCTATTAGGTTGTGTATAGTATACAGTCTATTAGGTCGTGTATAGTATACAGTATATTAGGTGGTGTATAGTATACAGTATATTAGGTTGTGTATAGTAAACAGTCTATTAGGTTGTGTATAGTATACAGTATATTAGGTTGTGTATAGTATACAGTCTATTAGGTCGTGTATAGTATACAGTATATTAGGTTGTGTATAGTATACAGTATATTAGGTTGTGTATAGTATACAGTATATTAGGTGGTGTATAGTATACAGTATATTAGGTTGTGTATAGTATACAGTCTATTAGGTTGTGTATAGTATACAGTATATTAGGTTGTGTATAGTATACAGTCTATTAGGTCGTGTATAGTATACAGTATATTTAGTGGTGTACGGTGCACCAAATAGTAGACCACTTTGAAAGATGTTCTACCGAAAACTGCGCAAACCAAATATGCGAAACATTTTGAACATTAAAGTGGTATAAAGCCAGTGATAAATGTCCCCCCAAATGTTCATTGTCCCATAGTTGAACCATACTATGAGGTGTAGTCTATTAGGTTGTGTATAGTATACAGTCTATTAGGTTGTGTATAGTATACAGTCTATTAGGTTGTGTATAGTATACAGTATATTAGGTTGTGTATAGTATACAGTGTATTAGGTTGTGTATAGTATACAGTATATTAGGTTGTGTATAGTATACAGTATATTAGGTTGTGTATAGTATACAGTATATTAGGTTGTGTATAGTATACAGTCTATTAGGTTGTGTATAGTATACAGTCTATTAGGTTGTGTATAGTATACAGTATATTAGGTTGTGTATAGTATACAGTATATTAGGTTGTATATAGTATACAGTATATTAGGTTGTGTATAGTATACAGTGTATTAGGTTGTGTATAGTATACAGTATATTAGGTTGTGTATAGTATACAGTATATTAGGTTAGTGTATAGTATACAGTGTAGTCTATTAGGTTGTGTATAGTATACAGTATATTAGGTTGTGTATAGTATACAGTATATTAGGTTATTTGTATAGTATACAGTGCAGTCTATTAGGTTGTGTATAGTATACAGTATATTAGGTGGTGTATAGTATACAGTATATTAGGTTGTGTATAGTATACAGTATATTAGGTTGTGTATAGTATACAGTATATTAGGTTGTGTATAGTATACAGTATATTAGGTTGTGTATAGTATACAGTATATTAGGTTGTGTATAGTATACAGTATATTAGGTTGTGTATAGTATACAGTATATTAGGTTGTGTATAGTATACAGTATATTAGGTTGTGTATAGTATACAGTATATTAGGTGGTGTATAGTATACAGTGTAGTGTATTAGGTTGTGTATAGTATACAGTATATTAGGTTGTGTATAGTATACAGTGTAGTCTATTAGGTTGTGTATAGTATACAGTATATTAGGTTGTGTATAGTATACAGTGTAGTCTATTAGGTTGTGTATAGTATACAGTATATTAGGTTGTGTATAGTATACAGTATATTTAGGTTGTGTATAGTATACAGTCTATTAGGTGGTGTATAGTATACAGTGTAGTGTATTAGGTTGTGTATAGTATACAGTATATTAGGTTGTGTATAGTATACAGTATATTAGGTTGGTGTATAGTATAACAGTATATTAGGTTGTGTATAGTATACAGTATATTAGGTGTGTGTATAGTATACAGTATATTAGGTTGTGTATAGTATACAGTATATTAGGTTGTGTATAGTATACAGTATATTAGGTTGTGTATAGTATACAGTATATTAGGTTGTGTATAGTATACAGTATATTAGGTTGTGTATAGTATACAGTATATTAGGTTGTGTATAGTATACAGTTAGTTAGTTCTATTAGGTTGTGTATAGTATACAGTATATTAGGTTGTGTATAGTATACAGTATATTAGGTTGTGTATAGTATACAGTGTATTAGGTTGTGTATAGTATACAGTCTATTAGGTTGTGTATAGTATACAGTATATTAGGTTGTGTATAGTATACAGTGTAGTCTATTAGGTTGTGTATAGTATACAGTATATTAGGTTGTGTATAGTATACAGTGTAGTCTATTAGGTTGTGTATAGTATACAGTGCAGTCTATTAGGTTGTGTATAGTATACAGTATATTAGGTGGTGTATAGTATACAGTATATTAGGTTGTGTATAGTATACAGTATATTAGGTTGTGTATAGTATACAGTATATTAGGTTGTGTATAGTATACAGTGTAGTCTATTAGGTTGTGTATAGTATACAGTATATTAGGTTGTGTATAGTATACAGTGTAGTCTATTAGGTTGTGTATAGTATACAGTATATTAGGTTGTGTATAGTATACAGTGTAGTGTATTAGGTTGTGTATAGTATACAGTATATTAGGTTGTGTATAGTATACAGTATATTAGGTGTGTATAGTATACAGTATATTAGGTTGTGTATAGTATACAGTATATTAGGTGGTGTATAGTATACAGTATATTAGGTTGTGTATAGTATACAGTATATTAGGTTGTGTATAGTATACAGTATATTAGGTTGTGTATAGTATACAGTATATTAGGTTGTGTATAGTATACAGTATATTAGGTTGTGTATAGTATACAGTGTAGTCTATTAGGTTGTGTATAGTATACAGTATATTAGGTTGTGTATAGTATACAGTATATTAGGTTGTGTATAGTATACAGTGTATTAGGTTGTGTATAGTATACAGTCTATTAGGTTGTGTATAGTATACAGTATATTAGGTTGTGTATAGTATACAGTGCAGTCTATTAAGTTGTGTATAGTATACAGTATATTAGGTTGTGTATAGTATACAGTGTAGTCTATTAGGTTGTGTATACTATACAGTATATTAGGTTGTGTATAGTATACAGTATATTAGGTTGTGTATAGTATACAGTGTAGTCTATTAGGTTGTGTATAGTATACAGTATATTAGGTTGTGTATAGTATACAGTCTATTAGGTTGTGTATAGTATACAGTGTAGTGTATTAGGTTGTGTATAGTATACAGTATATTAGGTGGTGTATAGTATACAGTCTATTAGGTTGTGTATAGTATACAGTCTATTAGGTTGTGTATAGTATACAGTATATTAGGTTGTGTATAGTATACAGTATATTAGGTTGTGTATAGTATACAGTATATTAGGTTGTGTATAGTATACAGTATATTAGGTTGTGTATAGTATACAGTATATTAGGTTGTGTATAGTATACAGTATATTAGGTTGTGTATAGTATACAGTATATTAGGTTGTGTATAGTATACAGTATATTAGGTTGTGTATAGTATACAGTATATTAGGTTGTGTATAGTATACAGTATATTAGGTTGTGTATAGTATACAGTATATTAGGTTGTGTATAGTATACAGTATATTAGGTTGTGTATAGTATACAGTGTAGTCTATTAGGTCGTGTATAGTATACAGTCTATTAGGTTGTGTATAGTATACAGTGTAGTCTATTAGGTTGTGTATAGTATACAGTATATTAGGTTGTGTATAGTATACAGTATATTAGGTTGTGTATAGTATACAGTATATTAGGTTGTGTATAGTATACAGTATATTAGGTTGTATATAGTATACAGTATATTAGGTTGTGTATAGTATACAGTATATTAGGTTGTGTATAGTATACAGTATATTAGGTTGTGTATAGTATACAGTCTATTAGGTTGTGTATAGTATACAGTGTAGTCTATTAGGTTGTGTATAGTATACAGTGCAGTCTATTAGGTCGTGTATAGTATACAGTAATATTAGGTTGTGTATAGTATACAGTATATTAGGTTGTGTATAGTATACAGTATATTAGGTTGTGTATAGTATACAGTATATTAGGTTGTGTATAGTATACAGTCTATTAGGTTGTGTATAGTATACAGTATATTAGGTTGTGTATAGTATACAGTGTAGTGTATTAGGTTGTGTATAGTATACAGTATATTAGGTTGTGTATAGTATACAGTATATTAGGTTGTATATAGTATACAGTATATTAGGTTGTGTATAGTATACAGTATATTAGGTTGTGTATAGTATACAGTCTATTAGGTTGTGTATAGTATACAGTCTATTAGGTTGTGTATAGTATACAGTGTAGTCTATTAGGTTGTGTATAGTATACAGTATATTAGGTTGTGTATAGTATACAGTATATTAGGTTGTGTATAGTATACAGTCTATTAGGTTGTGTATAGTATACAGTATATTAGGTTGTGTATAGTATACAGTGTAGTCTATTAGGTTGTGTATAGTATACAGTATATTAGGTTGTGTATAGTATACAGTGTAGTCTATTAGGTTGTAGTATAGTATACAGTATATTAGGTGGTGTATAGTATACAGTATATTAGTGTTGTGTATAGTATACAGTATATTAGGTTGTGTATAGTATACAGTATATTAGGTTATGTGTATAGTATACAGTGTAGTCTATTAGGTTGTGTATAGTATACAGTATATTAGGTTGTGTATAGTATACAGTGTAGTCTATTAGGGTTGTGTATAGTATACAGTATATTAGGTTGTGTATAGTATACAGTGTAGTCTATTAGGTTGTGTATAGTATACAGTATATTAGGTTGTGTATAGTATACAGTATATTAGGTGGTGTATAGTATACAGTATATTAGGTTGTGTATAGTATACAGTATATTAGGTTGTGTATAGTATACAGTATATTAGGTTGTGTATAGTATACAGTATATTAGGTTGTATATAGTATACAGTATATTAGGTTGTGTATAGTATACAGTGTAGTCTATTAGGTTGTGTATAGTATACAGTATATTAGGTTGTGTATAGTATACAGTGTAGTCTATTAGGTTGTGTATAGTATACAGTATATTAGGTTGTGTATAGTATACAGTATATTAGGTTGTATATAGTATACAGTATATTAGGTTGTGTATAGTATACAGTGTAGTCTATTAGGTTGTGTATAGTATACAGTATATTAGGTTGTGTATAGTATACAGTGCAGTCTATTAGGTTGTGTATAGTATACAGTCTATTAGGTCGTGTATAGTATACAGTATATTAGGTGTGTATAGTATACAGTATATTAGGTTGTGTATAGTATACAGTCTATTAGGTTGTGTATAGTATACAGTATATTAGGTTGTGTATAGTATACAGTATATTAGGTTGTGTATAGTATACAGTATATTAGGTTGTGTATAGTATACAGTATATTAGGTTGTGTATAGTATACAGTATATTAGGTTGTGTATAGTATACAGTATATTAGGTGGTGTATAGTATACAGTATATTAGGTTGTGTATAGTATACAGTATATTAGGTTGTGTATAGTATACAGTCTATTAGGTTGTGTATAGTATACAGTATATTAGGTTGTGTATAGTATACAGTATATTAGGTTGTGTATAGTATACAGTATATTAGGTTGTGTATAGTAAACAGTCTATTAGGTTGTGTATAGTATACAGTCTATTAGGTTGTGTATAGTATACAGTATATTAGGTCATGTATAGTATACAGTATATTAGGTTATGTATAGTATACAGTCTATTAGGTTATGTATAGTATACAGTCTATTAGGTTATGTATAGTATACAGTCTATTAGGTTGTGTATAGTATACAGTATATTAGGTTATGTATAGTATACAGTATATTAGGTGGTGTATAGTATACAGTATATTACGTTGTGTATAGTATACAGTATATTAGGTTGTGTATAGTATACAGTATATTAGGTTGTGTATAGTATACAGTATATTAGGTTGTGTATAGTATACAGTGCAGTCTATTAGGTTGTGTATAGTATACAGTATATTAGGTTGTATATAGTATACAGTATATTAGGTTGTGTATAGTATACAGTATATTAGGTTGTGTATAGTATACAGTGTAGTCTATTAGGTTGTATATAGTATACAGTCTATTAGGTTGTGTATAGTATACAGTATATTAGGTGGTGTATAGTATACAGTATATTAGGTGGTGTATAGTATACAGTATATTAGGTGGTGTATAGTATACAGTATATTAGGTGGTGTATAGTATACAGTATATTAGGTTGTGTATAGTATACAGTATATTAGGTTGTGTATAGTATACAGTCTATTAGGTTGTGTATAGTATACAGTGTATTAGGTTGTGTATAGTATACAGTGTATTAGGTGGTGTATAGTATACAGTGTAGTGTATTAGGTTGTGTATAGTATACAGTATATTAGGTTGTATATAGTATACAGTATATTAGGTTGTGTATAGTATACAGTATATTAGGTTGTGTATAGTATACAGTATATTAGGTTGTGTATAGTATACAGTATATTAGGTTGTGTATAGTATACAGTATATTAGGTTGTGTATAGTATACAGTATATTAGGTTGTGTATAGTATACAGTATATTAGGTTGTATATAGTATACAGTATATTAGGTTGTGTATATTATACAGTATATTAGGTTGTATATAGTATACAGTCTATTAGGTTGTGTATAGTATACAGTGTAGTGTATTAGGTTGTGTATAGTATACAGTATATTAGGTCGTGTATAGTATACAGTATATTAGGTGGTGTATAGTATACAGTATATTAGGTTGTGTATAGTATACAGTATATTAGGTTGTGTATAGTATACAGTGTATTAGGTTGTGTATAGTATACAGTATATTAGGTTGTATATAGTATACAGTATATTAGGTTGTGTATAGTATACAGTATATTAGGTTGTGTATAGTATACAGTATATTAGGTTGTGTATAGTATACAGTATATTAGGTTGTGTATAGTATACAGTGCAGTCTATTAGGTTGTGTATAGTATACAGTCTATTAGGTTGTGTATAGTATACAGTATATTAGGTTGTATATAGTATACAGTGCAGTCTATTAGGTTGTGTATAGTATACAGTCTATTAGGTTGTGTATAGTATACAGTATATTAGGTTGTGTATAGTATACAGTATATTAGGTTGTATATAGTATACAGTATATTAGGTTGTATATAGTATACAGTATATTAGGTTGTGTATAGTATACAGTATATTAGGTTGTGTATAGTATACAGTCTATTAGGTTGTGTATAGTATACAGTGTAGTCTATTAGGTTGTGTATAGTATACAGTATATTAGGTTGTGTATAGTATACAGTATATTAGGTTGTGTATAGTATACAGTGTATTAGGTTGTGTATAGTATACAGTCTATTAGGTTGTGTATAGTATACAGTGTAGTCTATTAGGTTGTGTATAGTATACAGTATATTAGGTTGTGTATAGTATACAGTATATTAGGTTGTGTATAGTATACAGTATATTAGGTTGTGTATAGTATACAGTATATTAGGTTGTGTATAGTATACAGTCTATTAGGTTGTGTATAGTATACAGTATATTAGGTTGTGTATAGTATACAGTATATTAGGTTGTGTATAGTATACAGTATATTAGGTTGTGTATAGTATACAGTATATTAGGTCATGTATAGTATACAGTATATTAGGTTGTGTATAGTATACAGTGTATTAGGTTGTGTATAGTATACAGTGTATTAGGTTGTGTATAGTATACAGTGTATTAGGTTGTGTATAGTATACAGTCTATTAGGTTGTGTATAGTATACAGTCTATTAGGTTGTGTATAGTATACAGTGTAGTCTATTAGGTTGTGTATAGTATACAGTATATTAGGTTGTGTATAGTATACAGTCTATTAGGTTGTGTATAGTATACAGTGTAGTCTATTAGGTTGTGTATAGTATACAGTCTATTAGGTTGTGTATAGTATACAGTATATTAGGTTGTGTATAGTATACAGTATATTAGGTTGTGTATAGTATGCAGTCTATTAGGTTGTGTATAGTATACAGTATATTAGGTTGTATATAGTATACAGTATATTAGGTTGTATATAGTATACAGTATATTAGGTTGTGTATAGTATACAGTATATTAGGTTGTGTATAGTATACAGTCTATTAGGTTGTATATAGTATACAGTCTATTAGGTTGTGTATAGTATACAGTGTAGTCTATTAGGTTGTGTATAGTATACAGTATATTAGGTTGTGTATAGTATACAGTCTATTAGGTTGTGTATAGTATACAGTGTATTAGGTGGTGTATAGTATACAGTATATTAGGTTGTATATAGTATACAGTATATTAGGTTGTATATAGTATACAGTCTATTAGGTTGTGTATAGTATACAGTGTAGTCTATTAGGTTGTATATAGTATACAGTCTATTAGGTTGTATATAGTATACAGTATATTAGGTTGTGTATAGTATACAGTCTATTAGGTTGTGTATAGTATACAGTCTATTAGGTTGTGTATAGTATACAGTATATTAGGTGGTGTATAGTATACAGTATATTAGGTGGTGTATAGTATACAGTATATTAGGTTGTGTATAGTATACAGTATATTAGGTTGTGTATAGTATACAGTATATTAGGTTGTGTATAGTATACAGTATATTAGGTTGTGTATAGTATACAGTGTAGTCTATTAGGTTGTGTATAGTATACAGTATATTAGGTTGTGTATAGTATACAGTGTAGTCTATTAGGTTGTGTATACTATACAGTATATTAGGTTGTGTATACTATACAGTATATTAGGTTGTGTATAGTATACAGTATATTAGGTTGTGTATAGTATACAGTATATTAGGTTGTGTATAGTATACAGTGTAGTCTATTAGGTTGTGTATAGTATACAGTATATTAGGTTGTGTATAGTATACAGTATATTAGGTTGTGTATAGTATACAGTATATTAGGTTGTGTATAGTATACAGTATATTAGGTGGTGTATAGTATACAGTATATTAGGTTTTATATAGTATACAGTATATTAGGTTGTGTATAGTATACAGTATATTAGGTTGTGTATAGTATACAGTATATTAGGTTGTATATAGTATACAGTATATTAGGTTGTATATAGTATACAGTATATTAGGTTGTGTATAGTATACAGTATATTAGGTTGTGTATAGTATACAGTCTATTAGGTTGTTGTATAGTATACAGTGTAGTCTATTAGGTTGTATATAGTATACAGTCTATTAGGTTGTATATAGTATACAGTATATTAGGTTGTGTATAGTATACAGTATATTAGGTGGTGTATAGTATACAGTATATTAGGTTGTGTATAGTATACAGTCTATTAGGTTGTGTATAGTATACAGTCTATTAGGTTGTGTATAGTATACAGTCTATTAGGTTGTGTATAGTATACAGTACAGTCTATTAGGTTGTGTATAGTATACAGTATATTAGGTGGTGTATAGTATACAGTATATTAGGTGGTGTATAGTATACAGTATATTAGGTTGTGTATAGTATACAGTATATTAGGTTGTGTATAGTATACAGTATATTAGGTTGTGTATAGTATACAGTATATTAGGTTGTGTATAGTATACAGTGTAGTCTATTAGGTTGTGTATAGTATACAGTATATTAGGTTGTGTATAGTATACAGTATATTAGGTTGTGTATAGTATACAGTGTAGTCTATTAGGTTGTGTATACTATACAGTATATTAGGTTGTGTATAGTATACAGTATATTAGGTTGTGTATAGTATACAGTGTAGTCTATTAGGTTGTGTATAGTATACAGTATATTAGGTTGTGTATAGTATACAGTATATTAGGTTGTGTATAGTATACAGTATATTAGGTTGTGTATAGTATACAGTGTATTAGGTTGTGTATAGTATACAGTATATTAGGTTTGTGTATAGTATACAGTCTATTTGGTTGTGTATAGTATACAGTAGTATTAGGTTGTGTATAGTATACAGTATATTAGGTTGTGTATAGTATACAGTATATTAGGTTGTGTATAGTATACAGCATATTAGGTTGTGTATAGTATACAGTGTAGTCTATTAGGTTGTGTATAGTATACAGTATATTAGGTTGTGTATAGTATACAGTATATTAGGTTGTGTATAGTATACAGTATATTAGGTTGTGTATAGTATACAGTATATTAGGTTGTGTATAGTATACAGTGTAGTCTATTAGGTTGTGTATAGTATACAGTATATTAGGTTGTGTATAGTATACAGTGTAGTCTATTAGGTTGTGTATACTATACAGTATATTAGGTTGTGTATAGTATACAGTATATTAGGTTGTGTATAGTATACAGTGTAGTCTATTAGGTTGTGTATAGTATACAGTATATTAGGTTGTGTATAGTATACAGTCTATTAGGTTGTGTATAGTATACAGTATATTAGGTTGTGTATAGTATACAGTGTAGTCTATTAGGTTGTGTATAGTATACAGTATATTAGGTTGTGTATAGTATACAGTCTATTAGGTTGTGTATAGTATACAGTATATTAGGTTGTGTATAGTATACAGTGTAGTCTATTAGGTTGTGTATAGTATACAGTATATTAGGTTGTGTATAGTATACAGTCTATTAGGTTGTGTATAGTATACAGTGTAGTGTATTAGGTTGTGTATAGTATACAGTCTATTAGGTTGTGTATAGTATACAGTCTATTAGGTTGTGTATAGTATACAGTATATTAGGTTGTGTATAGTATACAGTATATTAGGTTGTGTATACTATACAGTATATTAGGTTGTGTATAGTATACAGTATATTAGGTTGTGTATAGTATACAGTATATTAGGTTGTGTATAGTATACAGTCTATTAGGTTGTGTATAGTATACAGTATATTAGGTTGTGTATAGTATACAGTGCAGTCTATTAGGTTGTGTATAGTATACAGTATATTAGGTGGTGTATAGTATACAGTATATTAGGTGGTGTATAGTATACAGTATATTAGGTGGTGTATAGTATACAGTCTATTAGGTTGTGTATAGTATACAGTCTATTAGGTTGTGTATAGTATACAGTCTATTAGGTTGTGTATAGTATACAGTATATTAGGTTGTGTATACTATACAGTATATTAGGTGGTGTATAGTATACAGTATATTAGGTCATGTATAGTATACAGTATATTAGGTTGTGTATAGTATACAGTCTATTAGGTCATGTATAGTATACAGTATATTAGGTTGTGTATAGTATACAGTATATTTAGGTCATGTATAGTATACAGTATATTAGGTTGTGTATAGTATACAGTCTATTAGGTCATGTATAGTATACAGTATATTAGGTTGTGTATAGTATACAGTATATTAGGTTGTGTATAGTATACAGTCTATTAGGTTGTGTATAGTATACAGTATATTAGGTTGTGTATAGTATACAGTCTATTAGGTTGTGTATAGTATACAGTCTATTAGGTTGTGTATAGTATACAGTATATTAGGTTGTGTATAGTATACAGTATATTAGGTTGTGTATAGTATACAGTCTATTAGGTTGTGTATAGTATACAGTCTATTAGGTTGTGTATAGTATACAGTATATTAGGTTGTGTATAGTATACAGTATATTAGGTTGTGTATAGTATACAGTATATTAGGTGGTGTATAGTATACAGTATATTAGGTTGTGTATAGTATACAGTCTATTAGGTTGTGTATAGTATACAGTCTATTAGGTTGTGTATAGTATACAGTCTATTAGGTTGTGTATAGTATACAGTATATTAGGTGGTGTATAGTATACAGTATATTAGGTGGTGTATAGTATACAGTATATTAGGTCGTGTATAGTATACAGTCTATTAGGTTGTGTATAGTATACAGTCTATTAGGTTGTGTATAGTATACAGTCTATTAGGTTGTGTATAGTATACAGTCTATTAGGTTGTGTATAGTATACAGTGTAGTCTATTAGGTTGTGTATAGTATACAGTATATTAGGTTGTGTATAGTATACAGTATATTAAGTTGTGTATAGTATACAGTATATTAGGTTGTGTATAGTATACAGTGTAGTCTATTAGGTTGTGTATAGTATACAGTCTATTAGGTTGTGTATAGTATACAGTGCAGTCTATTAGGTTGTGTATAGTATACAGTATATTAGGTGGTGTATAGTATACAGTATATTAGGTTGTGTATAGTATACAGTCTATTAGGTTGTGTATAGTATACAGTGCAGTCTATTAGGTTGTGTATAGTATACAGTATATTAGGTTGTGTATAGTATACAGTATATTAGGTTGTGTATAGTATACAGTGCAGTCTATTAGGTTGTGTATAGTATACAGTATATTAGGTTGTGTATAGTATACAGTTTATTAGGTTGTGTATAGTATACAGTATATTAGGTTGTGTATAGTATACAGTGTAGTCTATTAGGTTGTGTATAGTATACAGTATATTAGGTTGTGTATAGTATACAGTGTAGTCTATTAGGTTGTGTATACTATACAGTATATTAGGTTGTGTATAGTATACAGTATATTAGGTTGTGTATAGTATACAGTGTAGTCTATTAGGTTGTGTATAGTATACAGTATATTAGGTTGTGTATAGTATACAGTCTATTAGGTTGTGTATAGTATACAGTATATTAGGTTGTGTATAGTATACAGTAGTCTATTAGGTTGTGTATAGTATACAGTATATTAGGTTGTGTATAGTATACAGTAGTATTAGGTTGTGTATAGTATACAGTCATTAGGTTGTGTATAGTATACAGTCTATTAGGTTGTGTATAGTATACAGTAGTCTATTAGGTTGTGTATAGTATACAGTATATTAGGTTGTGTATAGTATACAGTATATTAGGTTGTGTATAGTATACAGTATATTTAGGTTGTGTATAGTATACAGTATATTAGGTGTGTATAGTATACAGTCATATTAGGTTGTGTATAGTATACAGTATATTAGGTTGTGTATAGTATACAGTGCAGTCTATTAGGTTGTGTATAGTATACAGTGCAGTCTATTAGGTTGTGTATAGTATAGCAGTATATTAGGTGGTGTATAGTATACAGTATATTAGGTTGGTGTATAGTATACAGTATATTAGGTTGTGTATAGTATACAGTCTATTA